>NC_044992.1:14977029-15126904 GCF_008728515.1 Papio anubis | reverse complement strand
AAAAAAAAAAAAGAGGGGACAAATGATTGGTGCAGGCCAGGCCAGGGCCCACATTCCCATTTCCTGTTTTCCACACAGCTATGGAATGTCTGCTAACTCAGCACTTCAGTGGGGCATTGATGAAGGGCTGAGCACTCCCATGAACTGCTCTGAAAGGGTTAGCCATAGACAAGCAGGTATGAAACAATTCATGAGAGAAGAAAGGGTGGGAATGAGATAGGGAGGGAAAGAATGAGGAAGAAGTAAGCCACGTGGAAACCCAAGCAGACTCTATGCCTTCTGATTTCTACTGAAGCTGTAGAAAGGGCCAGGCAGGGCAACTACCTTTTCTTCCCCCTTCTCGGAGAGATCGGAGGCCCTGTGGCATGCAGGTGGACCAGTTTGGCCTCCAGTACCAGGTCACTCTGAAAAGGGGATTAAAAGTTAAGCACACTTGTCCGTTAATACTGGAGAAAACACTGACAATGGTCTGGACTGGGAGTAGCCAGTCGTGGCTGGAGACATGAAAACCATGGAATTAAATTCCAGAACTCTGATAGAAGTCTGTGTGACTTTGTGTGGTCTGAAAAGCTACTTTTTTTTTTTTTTTCAATTTTTAAGAAGGACCCAAAATATAAGGACTTCAATGACAGGACAGCCATTCATCTTTCCGCATCTCATAGTGCTGTGGGATAATTAAGGAATCAGAGAGACTGAGGGGTTGAGGAGGATAGTTATTTATTATTTAGGTGCACTGGCCCAGTCAGATTAACATCCAAAAAGACTGAGCCCTGAACAGAGTCCGGTTACCTTTTAAGCATTTTGTGGGGTGTGGGGAGATCTGTGCAGGGGGAAGCATATTACAGATGCAAGAAACAAAGACAGTTATTCAATTAAGACATGCAGTACATAATTTACTCTTCAAGGAAAAAACATGTTTTACAACTTGAGTTTATCTGCCTAGTGACCTTGTAGCTGCACAGCTGGAGAAACAGGGTCTTCACAATGCCTGGGAAAGGGAGAGATAAGGCTCACTGGCCACAGACAAACAGGCAGTTAATTTTTAAAGGACTTCAGCTCTTTCTCTTCCTCAAGGGGAATTGGGTTTTCTTACATACAATGAGTTTTTGGTTACACGTTCTTGGATTTATTTTAATTCCTGTTCCAATAGAACTGGACCTGAGGCAGCTAGGAATAGGATGCATGTTTCTGACCCTGGCCAGGATCAGAAAGCAGGAAACCTCTCCTGAGGGTCTTCAGCAGTGGAAGAGGGCAATCAGGACAGGGACAGTGAGGAAACATTACATCGCTAAAAACAGCTACTTATGCGTATTCTATACATGGTTGAAAATAAACAGCGCTGCGTCTGGAATGAATTTGTAAAGTCTTCTGTGCCTTCCAACTCTGAGTAGTCACTAGGTCTCTTGGATTTCTGAAAAGTCCTAGTCAGTGACAAGAAACATCCCTGTGTTTATCTAGTTTGATCCAAATCCTGTAGAACTCACCCCAGAGGTGCAGAGCCATAGGGAGTATAATATCTTGGAACCATCCTAATGCCTAATCCCTGGGGCTAGCTGGATCTGACCCCTCCCCCTCCATCCGATCTCTCTCTCTCCCATTCGCCTTCCAAATCCATTTGAGTTCAAATGTATCTGATTAAATAATCCCGGGGAAAACTGTAGAAAGCTCTAGGATATAGAATTTGGGGTCCAGGTACCCTGGAACAATCCTGGATTCCTTCGTATCCATTTGCAAACGCTAGGTACACTGTGTATCCCCATCCAGGGGTCATGCCTCACAGCTCCTTTCTTCTAAGGAACTGGAGGCTTCCAGTCTCATGCCCTGACCATGTGTTATAGGCTGAATTGCATCTCTTTCTCCTACAAATGTGTATGTTGAACTCCTTGCCCTTAGTACCTCAGATGTGACTGTATTTGGAGAGAAAGTCTTTAAACAGGCAGTTGAGGGTGGGCCATAATCTAGTCTCACTGGTGTCCTTAAGAGGAGATGAGGACACAGATGTGTACAAAGGGAAGACCATGGAAGACACGGGAGAAGCCACCTGCAAGCCAAGGAGAGAGGCCTCAGAAGAAAGCAGCCCTGCCAATGACTTGATCCAGCTTCTAGAACTGTGAGGAAATGCATTTCTGTTGTTGAAGCCAGCCAGTGTATGGTTCTTTGCTATGGAAGCCCTGGCAAACTCATACACCATGTGTCTTAGTGTGTTTGTGTTGCTGTAAAGGAATACATGAGGGGGTGGGGGTAATGTATAAAGAAAAGAGATCTTTTGGCTTTTTGCCAGGCTGTACAAGAAGCATGGTGCTGGCATCTGCTTCTGGTGAGGGCCTCAGGCCGCTTCCATCCTCAGGGGAAAGGGTAGGGGAGCTGGAGTGGGCAGGTCACATGGAGAGAGAGGAAGCAAGAGAGGGGGTGATGCCAGGCTCTTTTTAACAATCAGATCTCATGGCAGCTAATATTAATAGAACGAGAACTCACTCATCACTGTGGGGATGGCCCCGAGCCATTCATGAGGGATCTACCCCCATGACCCAAACACCTCCCACCAGGCCCCACCTCCAGTATTGGGGATCAAATCTCAACATGAGGTTTATGGGAACAAATGTCCCAACTATAACACATGTCTAGGAATGTTTTGTTAAGTGGGCAAAAGGGCTATTAACCTGAAGGGGCTGAATGGAGCATTCTGTGGAAGGAGACAAGTCTTCCCTGACCCTCCTGATCTCCACTGAGTACTCTCGTGACATTCATCTCCTGGAGTTCGACGGACATTACTGGAATGTTCAGGAAGATAATGTGGAAAGGTCAGCATCAGAAGCATGCATCCTGGCTGGGCACGGTGCCTGTAATCTAAGCACTTTGGGAGGCGGAGGCAGGCAGATCACCTGAGAATAAGGGTTTGAGACCAGCCTGGCCAACATAGAAACACTGTCTCTACTAATAATACAAAAATGAGCCAGGTGTGGTGGCAGGCGGCTGTAATCCCACCTACTCAGGAGATCCAGACAATCCTGGCTAACACAGTGAAACCCTGTCTCTACTAAAAATACTAAAAATACAAAAAAATTAGCCAGGCGTGGTGGCGGGCGCCTATAGTCCCAGCTACTCGGGAGGCTGAGGCAGGAGAATGGTGTGAACCTGGGAAGCAGAGCTTGCAGTGAGCCAAGATCACGCCACTGCACTCCAGCCTGGGTGACAGAGTGAGACTCCGTCTCATAAATAAATAAATAGGCCGGGCGCGGTGACTCACGCCTATAATCTCAGCACTTTGGGAGGCTGAGGCGGGTGGATCACAAGGTCAGGAGATCGAGACCATCTGGCGAACACGGTGAAACCCCATCTCTCCTAAAAATGCAAAAAATTAGCCGGGTGTGGTGGCGGGTGCCTGTAGTCCCAGCTACTCGGGAGGCCGAGGCAGGAAAATGGTGTGAACCCAGGAGGCGGAGCTTGCAGTGAGCCGAGATCGCGCCCCTGCACTCCAGACTGGACGACAGAGCCAGACTCTGTCTCAAAAATAAATAAATAAAATGAAAACAAAAATATATAGCTTGTCAGACCACACAAAGTCACACAGGCTTATAACAGAGCTCAGGAATCTCCAGTCCTTTCCAGAGCAGGCACAGAGACACGTGGTCTTCAGCAGAGCCTATAGGGTACAGATGATTCACATAAGAAGTTTCAGGGCTGGACCTGGGGAGGAAGCCTGAGCCTGAGCCGGCTGTCCTGAGCCTGAGTAATCTAGCTGCCTTGTCGTCATCACATCTGGCTGCCATCCAATGCCAGGACACAGTAATGAGAGACTGAGCTTCCTCTGGGAGGGAGGAAACAGTTAAAATCTTGCAGCAGCTGCAATCATCTAGGCGTGGTTCTCTTGTCTGACTTGGGCTGCACAGATCCTGGGCCAAGGGACAGAAGAAAGACAGCCCAGGAGCAGAGCCTCCCAGATGGCTGAATTGGATCTGATGGCTCCAGGGCCGCTGCCCGGGGCCACTGCTCAGCCCCCAGCCCTTCTCAGCCCACACTCTGTGTCTGCCAGCCCAGTGGAAGAAGAGGACATGGGCTCCTCAGAGAAGCTTGGTAGGGAGACAGAGGAACACGACAGCGACTCTGCAGAACAGGGGGATCCTGCTGGTGAGGGGAAGGAGGTCCTGTGTGACTTCTGCCTTGATGACACCAGAAGAGTGAAGGCGGTGAAGTCCTGTCTAACCTGCATGGTGAATTACTGTGAAGAGCACTTGCAGCCACATCAGGTGAACATGAAACTGCAAAGCCACCTGCTGACCGAGCCAGTGAAGGACCACAACTGGCGGTACTGCCCTGCCCACCACAGCCCACTGTCTGCCTTCTGCTGCCCTGATCAGCAGTGCATCTGCCAGGACTGTTGCCAGGAGCACAGTGGCCACACCATCGTCTCCCTGGATGCAGCCCGCAGGGATAAGGAGGTGAGTGCTTGGGGTCCATTCATCCATTTGGGAGAGGGCGGTGGGGGATGGTATGCCTGGCTGGCTGCAGCTGCTGGGTCCACTGACACCACTACTATGCGCTGAGCATACCTGAAAAAGACAGTCTCAGCGTCTGCCTGCTGGGTCAGTGTAAATATACATTGCACTTGGTTTTGGAAACTGTGGAGTAGGTTGCTCTGTCCCCATCTCTGTCCCACTGTCTCTGTGCGATCTCTGTCTGTGTCGCTGTCTCCTCCTGCTTGCTAGTTTCCTGCTGTGCCTTATACAGCTTTTGGTGATGTGTGTTTGGGTGGAGGGCGCAGAAGTTGTGGGGCTTAGGACGGTGATATGTCCCTCTGGCTGGATCTGCATGGCACATTCATTGTCAATTAATGAAATAAAACTTTGGCAGAAATTCAAGAGAAAACAACAACTCTTTCTCCTAGTTTCTCCTTTTCTCTTAACCCCAAACAAGAGACCAGTAGAACGGGCCCCTCTGGAGATAACAGGAAATCTAAGAGCTTGAAAAGTGCTAAGATAGCAGAGAATTTGAAACTTAGGTCCAGATATAATGTCACAGGTGGCTGAGGGAAAATAAAAGTTCCTCACCAGATGGAGGTATCAGGAGAGACTAAGAAACATTGTGCTCATAGCCTGTCATTTTTATTTCCATCAGATAAGGAAACTGTTTCTAGAACAACTCTTTTTTCTTTGCCCTAAAGCTAGATCCTGGAGAAGTTCCTGGAAATTGGCTTGGCACTTTATATGCTTTTTTTCTTCTACTTTGACTTTCAGCAAACACTTTTAGTTTTCAGTCGGGAAGTGTAGTTGACGTTTGTCCCACATTTCTTACATTCATCATCAAGGAAGTTCCCTGTTGACACTGCGTGCAGATGGCAGACCTATGGCCATTTCTTGGCAAATGTTCCCTGGCATCAAAGGAAAGAGGTTTCTGGGAAAGGGGGTCTACTTGCCAGGGCCCCTCCTCTCTGCCAATCCCTAGACATCGATTTTAGCTGGTGCTAGTGGGATTGTTCTGGAAACCTCTGTATTCCAGATGCCAATGAGTCACCGTTTCCGGCCCGGGAAGCCACTTGCCAAACTGTTTCCAGCGTTTCCAGGGTAGGGAGTGTCCCATCTGGAGGACAGGTAGATCAAAGGACAAAGCTCCATAGAGTTGAGGAAAACAGCCTTCATTAAGTATTGCCATGTGCTAAATGCTTTTTGTGGATTTTCTCACCCAATCTTCAAATAACTATGAAGTCATCTCATATCCTCATTATCTCCACCACACTTGTGCAAGCTCATAGTCGACTAAGTCACAGAGTGAGGAATGGAAGCCTCTGGGAAGCCATCCTACTGGAGAGACATGAAGAAAGGACAAAAAAATCACAACATTATACTCTTTTTTTTTGCACCAAAACCTGCCACACATATACAAGAATTTTATTATTTTTAACTGGAAAAGTGATGCATGAAGATGTTAAACAATAATCTCCACCAGCTGGGTGTGGTGGCTCACGCCTGTAATCCCAGCACTTTGGGAGGCCGAGGCGGGCGGATCGCGAGGTCAGGAGATCGAGACCATCCTGGCTAACACAGTGAAACTCCGTCTCTACTAAAAATACAAAAAATTAGCTGGGTGTGGTGGCACATACCTGTAGTCCCAGCTACTAGGGAGGCTGACGTAGGAGAATCACTTGAACCCGGGAGGCAGAGGTTGCAGTGAGCCAATATCAGGCCACTGCACTGCAGCCTGGTGACAGGGAGACTCCATCTCAAATAATAATAATAATAGCAATCTCCACCAAACAGTGCAATCGAATTTACTAGGAAAGGAGGGTCCCCAGTCCATCCCAGATCACCAAACCTCCCTCTTCTCCTCGAAGACTAATACTGTCTACACTTTCTTGTTTCCTTGCAGAAATGTTCTATGCCTGTACCAACAGAGATACAATGTAAATTTTAAATATAGGGCACCTAATGTATTACAGAGACGTTGGGTAATTGCAATTCCGAGCAGGAGGAGTTGTGTAGAGCACACGCAGAACTCTGAATTCAGACATCCTAGGAGATAAATGTATAAGGTAAAATGAGGACAACTGAGGAATGGGCTTGAGGGCAGTTTGGGGCTGAGAAGCAACATGGCTTTAGGTACAGTGCTAAAGCCCCATTCCCCAGACCCCTCTGCTTTCTGGTCTGCTTAAAAGAACTCTTGTCCTTCCCATCCTGTGTCCTTGTTTTCAGCTCGGAGAGCAAGTTTACTCTGTAAGTGTAGCCACACTCTAGGTGGCTTGTCCAAATCTTAGAAGCCAAAAGGTTTCTTGCAAGGAGCCCAGGAGACCAGCCTAGAAGACACAGTACGTTGACGAGGCTAAAGCCTCCACCAGGATGATTTTGAAAGTCATCAGACATAACTAAGGCTCCGGAAGCCCAATAGTCCTTTCAGCTAGCCCAGGCCTGCTGGAGTTACTCGCTGAAGGTCACTCTTTGGGTCGTGTGAAGGGCTAATTACTCAGGCAGTCATCCTGTGTATAGGAAACTGCAAACAGCAGGGTCAGCCATGAAGACCCAAAGTGGCTGAGATCCTGCTTAGGGTCCACAGAACGACTCATTTCTCAGTTAACCAAGTGAGCCCTTTCTGAAGTTCCTATGGTTTCTAGCCACATTAGTGGGCAGACACTGTGTGCTTGGAGAAGTGGGTGTTCTTTGATTGTCTTTTCTCTCCTGTTGAGCTTCCAGAGCCCGGCTATTTTTCATGGGGACCTCAGCACTTCCTTTGACCCAGCCCAGCATCTCCAGGCCCCTTTGGGGTTTTTTTTTTTTTTTTTTTTTTTTTTTTTGAGACGGAGTCTTGCTCTGTCGCCCAGGCTGGAGTGCAGTGGCATGATCTCTGCTCACTGCAAGCTCCGCCTCCCCGGTTCATGCTATTCTCCTGCCTCAGCCTCCCCAGTAACTGGGACTACAGGAGCCCGCCACCACGCCTGACTAATTTTTTGTATATTTAGTAGAGACGGGGTTTCACTGTGTTAGCCAGGACGGTCTCGATCTCCTGACCTGGTGTTCCGCCCACCTCTGCCTCCCAAAGTGCTGGGATTACAGGCGTGAGCCACCGTGCCCAGCCGCCCCTTTGGTTTTAAGAGCAGCTGGTCTTGCCTGCTGGCTGCCAAGTCTTCTCACCTTCTCTGAATCTCAGGCTTGCTATGTGGAAATGAGATCGTGTGTGTGTGTGAGTGTGTGTGTGTGTGTGTGTGTGTGTGTGTGTGTGTGTGTGTGTATAGGAAATCTGGACTCCTTCTATGACTGCCTTTCCTGTTTGTTCTGATCCATGAAGCAGGTATGGTTCTTTCGTGTTCCTCAGCCATATCAAATGTTACTAAGTGCTTCCTATCGCTAAGTGCTGGGCTGCACTGTCTCACCTCCAGGAGCTTGGACTCTAATCAAGAAGCCAAGACACACACCCTAACTCCACGGGGTACCAAGAGGCTGGCACAGTGCAGTTACTGCACCTTTGGAGCCAACCCTGGGAGCGAGGTCAGGGCAGGTTCCTAAAGCAGGAAGACCTGAGCTGAGCCTTGTCCTAGATCTTTGGAGAGCATTAATGCCAGGCCATGACACCGAACCTCCGCATCAGTCCCAGAAAGTTCAGGGCTGGATGCTGACTGCGGACACAGTCTCCATGGTGAGCAGGAGCCAAGTATCTAGAGCCAAAAGTATCCATGCTCATTTGGGGAGCAGTTAACTGGCATCACTCACAGCCTGTTTGCTGGCAGCCGAAAGGTGGATGATATGTGTATGTGGCCACTTGGGAAAGGAATTACTTGGGCTGGGAGCAGAGGCTCACACCTGTAATCCCAGCACTTTGGGAGGCCGAGGCAGGTGGATCGCCGAGGTCAGGAGTTCGAGACCAGCCTGACCAACATGGTGAAACCTTGTCTCTACTGAAAAAATACAAAAATTAGGCCGGACACGGTGGCTCACACCTATAATCCCAGCACTCTGGGAGGCCGAGGCAGGCGGATCACGAGGCCAGGAGATCGAGACCATCCTGGCTAACACGGTGAAACCCTGTCTCTACTAAAAATACAAAAAATTAGCCGGGCATGGTGGCAGGTGCCTGTAGTCCCAGCTACTTGGGAGGCTGAGGCAGGAGAATGGCATGAACCCGGGAGGCAGAGCTTGCAGTGAGCCGAGATCACACCACTGCACTCCAGCCTGAGAGACAGAGTGAGACTCTGTCTCAAATAATAATAATAATAATATTAAGTATTCACATAGTTCAGAGAACTACTGGAAAAGGAAAGCCATGAAGGCATCATTTAGTTAGAATCCAGCCCTCTGAGATGCTGAAAGCTAAGGTATGATCATGTCTGCAACTTACTTTTATATTGTTGGCCCCTCTCTCCCAAAAGGTAAATATGACAAATATTACAAATTTTTGAGTGGGCATGGTGGCTCATGCC
Source organism: Papio anubis (assembly GCF_008728515.1). NCBI lineage: Eukaryota > Metazoa > Chordata > Mammalia > Primates > Cercopithecidae > Papio > Papio anubis. Next base: position 15,118,002 of record NC_044992.1, on the reverse strand, counting down.
TGCGATTCCAGCACTTTGGTAGGCCGAGGTGGGCAGAACACGAGGTCAGGAGATCGAGACCATCCTGGCCAACATAGTGAAACCCCGTCTCTAATAAATACAAAAAAAACTAGCCGAGCATGGTGGTGCATGCCTGTAGTCCCAGCTACTTGGGAGGCTGAGGCAGGAGAATTGTTCGAATCAGGGAGTTGGAGGTGCAGGGAGCCAAGATCGTGCCACAGCACTCCAGCCTGGCAACAGAGTAAGACTCCATCTCAAAAATAAAAAAAATAAAAAATAAAAAAAAGAAGAAGATAATATATTGTCATTTGCAGTTGATAAGACTGTCTACATAGAAAAACGAACTATTGGCCAGGCACGGTGGCTCACGCCTGTAATCCCAGCACTTTGGGAGGCCGAGGCGGTTGGATCATGAGGCCAGGAGATCGAGACCATCCTGGCTAACATGGTGAATCCCCATCTCTACTAAAAATATGAAAAACTAGCCGGGCATGGTGGTGGGCGCCTGTAGTCCCAGCTACTGGGGAGGCTGAGGCAGGAGAATGGCATGAACCCGGGATGCGGAGCTTGCAGTGAGCTGAAATTGCGCCACTGCGCTCTAGCCTGGGCGACAGAGTGAGACTCCGTCTCAAAAAAAAAAAATTAGCTGGGCACAGTGGCGGGTGCCTGTAATCCCAGCTACTCAGGAGGCTGAGGCAGGAGAATCGCTTGAACCTGGGAGGCAGAGGTTGCAGTGAGCTGAGATTGTGCCATTGTGCTCCAGCTTGGGTGACAGCAAGACTCCATCTCAAAAAAAAAAAAAAAAAAAAAAGAATTTCTTTCAGCCATTTTGAGGAATGCCCAGGACTCAGTATCACATAACTTGGTTTTTCTTATTCTCCCAGGCTGTAAGTATTTTGAGAGGGGGGAGTGTGTGTCTTATGTGACTGAGCTGGCATGTACTATATGTACTATGGTGAATTCTGACCAGCTGACCGAGGAATGCAGTCAGCATCCAGGTGAACGCTAGCACTGCCTTCTCTAGAAAGGCGAACCCTGCGTGCTTGGAATACAAAGGAAATGGCACAGTCTGGGATGTTCTTCTCTCTTCTCACTCCCCCTGTTCTTCCTATTTTTCATCTCTAACATGACCTGGCTGTCACTCTCTGTGTGCCACCTTTGCCTTGTAGTAGAAGGAACCCTTCTGTTAGCATATTGATGTAGTCTTGCACCAGATAAGAAGCTAAATGACTTGAATGGCTTGATAAAGCCCATGTGGCCAGGAAGTGGCCGGTCGCATAATATTCTGGACTCTAAATAGTGTGCCTTTGACACGTTTGTCATTGTCTTGCTGAAGCAGGCAGAGCTGTCTGTGCCCTGCCTTCCAGAGCTTTCTGTGCTCATGGGCACCACAGTACTGCCTCTGGGCAGGGTCCACCCTTACCTGAGATGTGTGTGTGGCTGACCTCTTGGGAAACCCTGAAGCCAGAGTCGGAGGCACCCCATCATTTTCTAGGAACGGGAATAACTGGAGAAACAAGTCTTGCAAAGTGGCTCCACCTTTTGAGGTAACTGGGAGTGCCTTTTCTTGGGGTGACTCACTCAGGAGGGTCCCCGATTGTGTGCTTAAGGAGTCCTTTTCTCTCCTTTTATGATAGTCTGCAAATAGCAGAGAGAAGCCCCTTTCTCTGGATGCTCCCTGGGTGCCTCCCTATGGCCCTGCTGCTGCCGACTGCTTTAACACATTCTTCTGTCCCTGCTGTTTAGATGCCATGTTGTAGGAGCCTGTTGCTAGGGTGTGTTCTGTTGTGTCTTCCACCACCTTTAAACAAGCAGCTCATGTTCCTTTTCTCTCCCCTGGAATGGATCACTGTGTAAGCCTTTTTCATAGGTTAAGAATCCAGGATTGCCCCCAAATAGGTGAGACCCACCCCCACTCCCCACTCCCAGGCATCAGGTCTCAGGTATCAAGGGTGAAAGGTCACTGGGGCCCCCTCAGCTCCACTCTGAGTGACCTGGAGCCTGAGCAAACATTTCCCGCCTTCTGCAGTGTCCTGGAGAGGCGAGTCCTCTGCCTGCAGCAACTTCCCTCCCCGGGGGCGCCTGGAATTCCCCGCCTCCGCCGTCTTCAGTGGAGAATGCAGAGACAGTTTATGCCCTCTGAGTTCTATTAGGGCATAATGACGCGCAGCTTTAAATGCAGATGGAAGCTATTAAAAGCAGTGAAAGCTATTCTTTTTTTTTTTTTTTTTTTCTTTTTCTGTATTGCCCTTGTGGAAGTAGGAAAGTGACAGGGTCTTTGAAGTTCGCAAAGGCTTAAGTGCGCCTTGGCATACCTCTTGGTGGAAGGTGTTTAGTGCATCCCAGGAGGCAAGATTGAAGCTGAGGCCAAAGCAGGCAAACCCGAGGTTCTTGGGCAGGCACTTGCCTGGGCTGGAAGGTCTGGCTCTGCCTTCGAATACAGAACATGAATGCAAAGCAGCCATGGTAGCAGGAGTAATAATGATGATGATGACGATGCTGGCACCCACTGACATTTATGGAGCTCATTAATAATGTCCCTGGTACTATACAAAGTCCTTATTGACATACGTTATCTCATTAGTCCATTTTTTCCTAATCCTATGAAGCAAACACTTTACTGATCCCCATCTCCCAAGTGAAGAAATGGAAGTTTAGAGATATTAAGTTCTGAAATAAACAGGCCAGGCACGGTGGCTCACACCTGTAATCCCAACACTTTGGGAGGCTGAGGTGGGCCGATCACGAGGTCGGGAGTTCGAGACCAGTGTGGCCAACATAGTGAAACCCTGTCTCTACTAAAAATACAAAAGTTAACTGGATGTGGCGGTGTGCACCTGTAATCCCAGCTACTCAGGAGGCTGAGGCGGGAGAATCGCGTGAACTCGGGAGGTGGTGGTTGTAGTGAGCCAAGATTGCGCCATTGCACTCCAGCCTGGGTGACAGTGTGAGACTCCGTCTTAAAAAAAAAAGAAACTTAGGTTTGGTCTCTGCCCCCATTTCCTGGCACCCAACAGCTCTTAGAACCCCCAGACTCTGAAGTGATAAGCGTCTGAATGCCGATGAGATGACTGGGTGACTGAGGGGGCTCCCGAGAGCCTCAGGATGGGGGCTAGTTGCCAAGGGAGCCAACCCTATGATTAAAGGGTTTGACTTCCAGCCCCATCTCCCCAGTCTCCTCCAGGGAGGGAAGTGAGGCTAAAGGTTGAGAGGCTCACCAATGGCCAATGATGTAATCAATCATGCCTGCATGATGAAGCCTCCATATAAACCCAAAAGGCGTCAGGCGCGGTGGTTCACACCTGTAATCCCAGCACTTTGGGAGGCTGGGGTGACAGGCAGATCATTTGAGTTCAGGAGTTCGAGACCAGCCTGACCAATATGGTAAAACCCTGTCACTACTAAAAATACAAAAAAAATTAGCCAGGTGTGGTGGCACATGCCTGTAGTCCCAGCTCCTTGGGAGGCTGAGGCAGGAGAATTGCTTGAACCCAGGAGACAGAGGTTGCAGTGAGTCGAGATCGCACTACTGCACTCCAGCCTGGGAGACAGAGCGAGACTCCATCTCAAAATAAACAAACAAACAAACAAACAAACCCAAAAGGCTGGGCTTCTGGGAGCTTCTGGATTGCTGAAGGAGTGGAAGTCCCTGGAGGGTGTGCACCCTGCACCTGGAGAGGGCATGGAGGTGTCACTTCCCTCCCACATCCCTTGCCCTGTGCATCTCTTCCATCTCCAAGTAGGGAGTGTCAGAATTGAGTTACATTTTAGGACACCCAGCTGATGTTGGAGAATGGCTTTGTGCAAGTGTTCTGTGTTGTGTGAGTATAAGACAAAGAAAGTTTGTTTTTCCTATTCATAAGTAAATTTGCCCAAATTCTCAACTGCTAAGTAAAAAAAATGTGGACTTCCCACCTGGCCATCTGGCTCCAACCCTGCACTGCCTATGAGGCTCTTGTGGGGTCAGCCTGGGCTCAACTCCATTGATGAACTTGGAAACACGACTTGATTTTATCACCTGTACATTTGAAATAATAATCGTGCTTACCTATGTTGACAAAAGGAGTCAAACTCTAAAATATTTGAAGATACTCATCCTGAGCCAAATATGGGAGACCAATGGTCTGTGACACAGCTCTCGGGAGACCCTGAGAACATGTGCCCAAGGTGGTTGGGGTACAGCCTCGTATACGTTTTAGGGAGACATGAGACATCAATCAAATATATGTAAGATGTAATTTGGTTTGGCCTGGGAAGGTGGGACAACTGGAAGCCAGGGCTTCCAGGTCATAAGTAAATTCAAAGATTTTCTGATTGGCAGTTGGTTGAAAGAGTCAAGTTATTGTCTAAAGACTTAGGAATGTCTGAGTTAAGATGAGAGGTGGTGGAAACCAAGGTTTTATCGTGTGGGTCAAGCCTCCAGGGAGGAGGTTTTGGAGAGAACAGATTGTAAATGTTTCTTATCAGACTGAAGGAGTCTGCTGTATCAGTAATTCCAAAAGGGAGGAGGTTATAATGAGCCATGTCTGACCCCCCCCTTCCCATCATGGCCTGAACTACTTTTTCAGGTTAACTTTGGAATGCCCTTTGCTGAGAGGAAGAATTCATTCAGATTGTTGGGGGTCTTAGGACTTTATTTCTGGTTTACAGCTAGTATGGGTATGGCAAGGATGGTGTGGGGTAATCCACAAAATGCTTGAAATGGTGAGCAGCATGGCATATGTGCTCACTGTATTTTTGCTGACTCATGCTGACTGCAGCCTCAGGAGGGCACAGGCTCACCGCTGACTCTTCATGCCTCCGGGCTGGTTTCTGAGATCAACCACAGAGGTTAAACTTCTGTCCAGGGAAGAAGGGTGAGGATGTCAGGGCCGGAGAATGCCTGGGTCCTTCTCTATGCATTGGGCTCCTTCCTCCTTAATTCTCTGCTGTCCACTTTTTAGGCTGAACTCCAGTGTACCCAGTTAGCCTTGGAGCGGAAACTCAAGTTGAATGAAAATGCCATCTCCAGGCTCCAGGCCAACCAAAAGTCTGTTCTGGTAAGACCAGCCTGGGTCAGCCAGGCCTTTCTGGGGGTGTGGGACATGGTACTGCATGCGTAACCTCCATTCCTGTAGGTTCCTCGGGGTTTCTCCACAAATGAGAATTGTAGATACAGTTGACTACACCATGGGGTAGCCTCACCTTGATGTCAGGATTTGTTATGAAATTAGTTTAAGTTTTAAACCTGGCAAGTGATTTGCTTTTTAATAATATAAATTAGAACCAAGATGAATCCTATAATAACAACATTCTTATTTCTACATTTGCATATGCTGTCTTGACAGGGTGTATGTGTGTGCGGGGCTGGGTGTTTAGTCAGAGGTCCAGAAATTATATGTAATCTTGGCTTCTTCCATTATATGAGTCTCACCAGTCCTATGACCTGGCAACTGGAAAAAAGGAGTTGAGAACTCAGGATTAGTGATGGTATTTGAGAAGGCCATGGTGTGCCAGGCTAAGTAGGCAGTAAGTGGTCTTCAGGTGGACTCTGAGGAGTTCTGCAAATGCCTCTCATCAGTGGCAAGCCAGTAACCACCACTCAGAAGAAAATGCAAAACAGGCTGGGCGCAGTGGCTCACACCTGTAATTCCAACACTTTGAGAGGCTGAGGCGGGCGGATCACTTGAGGTCAGGAGTTCGAGACCAGTCTGGCCAACATGGTGAAACCCCGACTCTACAAAAAAATACAAAAATTCGCCAGGCATGGTGGTGCGCGCCTGTAGTCCCAGTTACTCAGGAGACTGAGGTAGCAGAATCGCTTGAACCCAGGAGGCGGAGGCTGCCGCGAGCCAATTTTGCACCACTGCACTCCAGCCTGGGTAACAGAGTGAGACTCTGTTTCAAAAAAAGGGAGAGAGAATGCAAAACACCTACCCTGTGGAAGTGAATCAGCATTGTCATCTTTATATCCTGAGAATGAATGATTCCATCCATCCTCCATCCATCCATTCGTCTACCCCTAATGCATGTATTCGTTTCAACTTAAATTTTCACCTCCTGGGTGTTTACAACCAACTAGCTACTGAAGGATGAAACACCTCTTTCTTACCCACATAAGAAAGAAATATGCCATACCCATACCCATATTTTATTAAAGGAAGAAAGAGAATTATCCCTTTAAAGCCATATAAATCTTCAGAGATAATGGATTTCCAGGCTCAAGATAACCTGTAGAACCACATGGAGGGTCTTGTGTTTTCCAGCTCTTTAATTTTCGGACACTTTGATCCCTCCTCAGTTCTCATAAGTACATGACGACCAGGGGAGGTAGTTATTACAATAGCTACCATGCACAAGGGGCATGAAGATGACAAGACTTGTCTAGGGCTATCTAGATTGATGGAACAGGAGAACCTAGAGTTGTTGCTCCCTTGACCTAGGAATGACTCAGTATATTGACAGGCATGTACACCACCCTCAAATCTTTAAACCATTACCTGCTGGCTCCTTGGATGTGTTGAGGCCTCTCCTGTCTGTACTATTTCTGCTTTAGTAATGCAGTAAGTAATGCCCTTTGCACATTACATTTACATGCAAGAAAGAAGTGTTTCTCAATGGGAAGGTTTAGGAATGAGAGGCCAGGCCATAGCAGAAGTCAATCTCAATCCACCAATATCATCTGATGCCTCCCTTCCACCATCCTTCCTCAGGATGGCCTCAGTTGGGGCTGGGGGTGAGGATTTGGATCCTGAGTTTGTCTTTAGTCTCATGCCTCTTAGTCTTGTGGTATCATGCTTCTATGAGGAACCTATGGGTCGTAATTGTAGGCAGGATTCTGCTCCTTTCCTACAACACCCTCATGCTGGTTCCCATGCTGTGTCCTGCTCCTGCTTTCTGGAGGTGATCGGGAGTGGGCAGTGCAGGCAGGGAGTACTCTGTGGCCTCTGTGAGTCGTAGAGCCTGGACACCTGGAGCCTGAGTGGACATGAAGGGTGAGTAAGCCGGGGAACTAGGACACATTAGCTAACGCAGAGCGTAGATCAAACACTACCACCACTATTTGCCCCTGCTCCCAAATGGTTATAAGCAAAACTCTCCTGTCTTCCGAGGTAGATTTCTTCATCGTTACTTCTTTGCCATATGGAAATGTAATTTGACTTTTACATTTAAATCCAGTCGTGATTAATATCTCAGGATTTACAGTATTTACAGTGTCAAGGAGGCAACACCTGTAAACAGTTGGTTCAGGAATTGCTGGGAGGCTTGACCTCTTTCCCTCTTGGTTGCCTGCTCAGCAGCAGCCTGTGTATTTAGTCCATTATGGGCATAGGATGTTCCCCTAACTGGTGCCCACAGTGGACAAGGGGCTAGGCCCTGTCTCTCGTCGGGTCTTGGGAGGGGGCCGAACTTAAAGGTCCTTCCCTGCAACGTCCCCCCCAGCCACAGCCCATGGGCTGAAAGAAAGCTCAGCTGAACTCCTCGTGTGCCTCCCCAGCTCATCCTAGTGAATGTGCCAGGGCCCAGAGGGAGAGGTCAGGCTGTGCCAGCTAAGTGCTATACTGCAGACACATGGATCCCCAACCCTGGGCCCTACTTCGAGGCAGTGTGGACTGGTGGTCAAAGGGATGGACTCCAGAGACCAGCAGTCTGGGTTCAAACCTTGGCTGTGTGATCTTGGGCAAATCAGTCCATTTATCACTGTCTCAGTTTCCTTATTTAAGAAATAGAGACCCTAATAGCACCTGCCTTTTAGGGTTGCCAGGAGAACAGTGCCTGGCACATAGTAAGAACTTACTACATGTTGGTTGTTTTTATGATTATTGTTATATAATTAGAAGAGTGACCAGGCTGGCAGCAGAGGGTCCTCATTCCCAGGAGAGTGGGAAGAGGGAGAGAGGTGAAGTGTCAGAGGGCTGCAAAGCCTACGCCTGGCAGAACCCCAGGCAGCAGGTTTGCCACCTGGAGGGACTGGGTGGGGCCCAGGTAGCTTTCCTGGATCTCAGGTCTTCACTCTTCAGATGGTGCTCTGAGCCTCCCATCCACAGTCCAGAGCCCATTCTCTGCCTGCCTCCTTCTCCACTATTGTCCCCACCTGCAGTCTCTCTGAGCAGCTGGCTCAGGTGCTGCTATTCCTCCTCCCAAGGGTGAGGGCCAGCCCTGAACAACAGGGCTCTGGTTTCCCAAATCGCCTCTCCTGCTGCCCTGGCTTCTCAACACCATCACCTGTCTAAAAGCTTTTCTTGGTGTGGACTGGAAGAATTTGGATAAAGTCTACCAACCCCACTCTTCCTTAATCCTGTTACCACAGTTTATTTGCTCCCAGCTCTGTCCAGCTACCTAACCTCAAGGAAGCCAACAGGTAATGGAAAAGTTGGCATAAAAATGAGAATGTAGGCCGGACGTGGTGGCTCACACCTGTAATCCCAGCACTTTGGGAGGCCAAGGCAGGCAAATTGCTTGAGACCAGGAGTTTGAGAACAGCCTGGGCAACATAGTAAGATCCTATCACTACAAAAAATACAAAAATTAGTTGGGCATGAAGGTATGCACCTATGGTCTCAGCTACTTGGGAGGCTGAGGTGGGAGGATCATTTGAGCTTGGGAGGTCAAAGCTGCAGTGAGCCGAGATTGTGCCACACCAACCTGGCAACAGAGGAGACTTTGTCTCAAAAAAAAAAAAAAAAAAAAAAAGAGAGAGAGAGACAGAGAATGTAGGGAGATTGTCTGTGTCTTCCCGCCATCCCCCTCCAGTAGGAATACCCCTTACTTTCTTTGTCCTGCTTATTCTTCCCTTTGCCACCAGACTGAAGACTGATCAGAGACCAGTCATTCTCGTGGACTGAATTCCTGAGCCAGGCAGAAGACCTCCTATCTGGTGTCATCATTTTTTCTTCCCATCTCCCTCCAAACCTATAGGCTCCCACCCAGCCTGGGCTCAGAATCCCATCTTTTCTGAGTCCTCTCCTTACTGTGCTCCCCTTTTTGATCCAGGTCTCATTCTCCCTCCCTCTCTCCTTCCTTGCCAGGGATGGGAGGTGCCCCTGAAGCCTCTGCCCAAGGATATCTGCTGTTTGACTCGCTTTGGAGCCCTGATGTTCAGAGCTGGCCCTTAACATTGGGAGGAGAAAGAGAAAACAGCACTTGGAGGGGAGCTTAGAAAGTCTCAGATGGGATAGGACTGGAGTGCAGTGCCTTGATCTCGGCTCACTGCAAGCTCCGCCTCTCAGGTTCACGCCATTCTCCCACCTCAGCCTCCTGAGTAGCTGGGACTACAGGGGCCCACCACCACGCCCAGCTAATTTTTTGTATTTTTAGTAGAGTCGGGGTTTCACCGTGTTAGCCAGGATGGTCTCGATCTCCTGACCTGGTGATCCGCCCGCCTCGGCCTCCTAAAGTGCTGGGATTACAGGCGTGAGCAGCCACCACGCCCGGCCGTCTGTACCAATTCTCAAGAATACCAGAGAAGAGGAAACCTTCAGAACTTGGAAGGATGTTGTAAACATGATATTGATCGAGGCATTCACAGAGGATGCTCACCATGCAAATGAGTCCACATGCATATGCCCTATCGTTCAAACCCTTAATGTTTCTCACATGGGTTTTCTTTTATGTTTTATTTGAATGTTACATTCTGTTCTGCATATACATGCTTGTCCTGGAATTGCGTGGGTGCCATGGTCATCTACACGCTAAACATTTTGTGGTGATTCTGTATGTGGTAGAGACAGTATCATCTTAGACATGCATTTGGCTCTGATGGACTCAGTGTTCAGTTTAACCAGACATAATGAAATACTAACTCATGCTGATTATACAAAAAAAAAAAGCCAAATTCTTTACCTCTTGAAATACAACTATCAAGTAGACTGAGTACACGCATTGCTCTGGTAGGAAAATCAATTTCGGAAACTTGATTAACAATCCCAGAGTGTCAGGGTTGTGAGGGATCTCAGAGGTCATAGAGGAATTCACTCTCTCATCAAATGGATGAAGAGACCAAGTTAACAAGTAAATCCTTTTTCCAGGAACTTGGAATTCACATGAGAATAAAGGATTCCTTTTACAATAGGGAACTGCTCCCTAATATATGTTTCTCAAGTTGACATTTCTGTATGTTGAGCTTCTATCAAGTTGGACGCCTCACTAAGAAGTGCTTGGCTGCCTTCCACCCCATCCCCCCACCAGGTGTCGGTGTCAGAGGTCAAAGCAGTGGCTGAAATGCAGTTTGGGGAACTCCTTGCTGCTGTGAGGAAGGCCCAGGCCAATGTGATGGTCTTCTTAGAGGAGAAGGAGCAAGCCGCGCTGAGCCAGGCTAACGGCATCAAGGCCCACCTGGAGTACAGGAGTGCCGAGATGGAGAAGAACAAGCAGGAGCTGGAGAGGATGGCGGCCATCAGCAACACTGTCCAGTTCCTGGAGGTATGGGGGGTGAGGGAGCGGAGGCATCCCACAGCTGCCTCACGAAGCACCCTCGCTTTGCTAGGCCCATGGCCATCTGTGAATGGAACTGTTTTTTGTTCAATGCTGTGCACAGGGAGCTGTGGGAACAGAGAGAAGCAGATTCTTCATTCAGCAGAGTATAGGAGGGGTAGGGAGGGAGGACTGCTCAGAGCAGGGAAGCTTGAAGCAGGTCCTAGAAGATGAGTCAGGTTCAACGTGCAGTATGTTCCAGGTAGAGGGAACAACACAGGCAAAGGCAGAGAGGTTTGAGGAAGCACAGCTGACTTGGGGAACCAAGGTATTTTAACAAGGGTGGAGTCTGGGGTGCTGGGTGCAGAGTGATGAGGCTGGCACGGCCAGGCAGGTGTCTGTCTGGGAAGGGCTTCAGATGGGAGAGTGATGAGAGTCAGTGAGTATGTTTTATAAACCGCTCCAGCAGTCCACTGCATGGAGGTTTGCTTGGTAGGGATGAGACTGGAGCCCTGCTGCTTTTCAGAGAGGGCTGTGGCTGGAGTAATTGAGGAAGGCTCAGAAGAGGAAATGCTTTTCATTACAGTGTATCATTAGACATTAAACTGTAAGCCATTGGAACCAGGAAATACTTTTCATTACAATGTATCATTAGAAATTAAAACATAAGCCATTGGAACCAGATCTGAAGAACAAGTAACCTTTCAGGGAAGGAACACTAGGTTGGGAGTAAACTACAACATCCTGAATGGGTCACTAAACAGGTCTGTAACAGCTCTTAACATCCCTGGGTCTCAAATTTCTCATTTATCAACAAGCCCACTGGAGTATATAATTCAGAAGCCTCCATCCAAGCTCTGATATTCTGAAATACAATTTTTTTCTTGCTTCCATTTGTGAAAAAATTCTTTGCTAGTTACAAAAACAGATGTTTATTGTGAAAAACTTGGAAAATACAAAAAAAGAAGAAAAAAATTATCCATAATCCCAATACACAAATACAACATAATTAACTTTTGAATGAGTAAAAGAGAAACAGAGAAAGACAGACAAAAACCCCAACAGAGTTTCTCTCTTTCTGTCAGTTTCTTTGCTTTTCAATATCAAAACACAAAGAAAATATGAACAACCATTTAATAGCCATTTGGCTTCCCACCTCACAAGTTTCCCTTAAGATCTACCCAAAGAGTATACAAATTATTTCTCTTTTCTCCTTTTGTAACTTTATTTATTTATTTATTTATGTTTTGTTTTTTGAGATGGAGTCTTGCTCTGTCACTCAGGCTGGAGTGCAGTGATGCGATCTTGGCTCACTGCAACCTCCTCCTCCCGGATACAAGCAATTCTCTGTCTCAGCCTCCCGAGCAGCTGGGATTACAGGCGCCTGCCACCACGCCTGGCTAATTTTTTTTTTATTTTTAGTAGAGATGGGATTTTACCATCTTGGCCAGGCTGGTCTCAAACTCCTGACCTTGTGATCCACCTGCCTCGGCCTCCCGAAGTGCTGGGATTGCAGGCGTGAGCCACCGTGCCCAGCCTATAACTTTATTTTTTAACATAAAAGACTTTAATACATATAAAATAAATTTTAGTATAAGATAACTTACTTATTGGCCAGGCATGGTGGCTCACGCCTATAATCCCAGCACTTTGGGAGGCCATGGCTGGCAGATCATGAGGTCAGGAGTTTGAGACCAGCCTGACCAACATGGTGAAATCCTGTCTCTACTAAAAATAAAAAAAATTAGCCAGGCACGGTGGCGCGCACCTGTAGTCCCAGCCACTCGAGAGGCTGAGGCAGGAGAATCACTTGAACCCGAGAGGCAGAGGTTGCAGTGAGCTGAGATTGCGCCATTGCATTCCAGCCTAGGTGATAAAGCAAGACTATGTCTCAAAAAAAAAAAAAAAAAAGATAACTTACTTATTTTGGCAAAAGATAACATTTCCCCCAAAATTGTTGGTTAGGCGTTCAAAACAACATTTATTGAATAACTTATCCTTCTCCCACTGATTTAAAATGCTACTTTTGTCATGTACAGTATATAGCATTAAAATGTTGAATTACCCTTTTCTCTGTCAGTTCTCTGGTTTTGATTTCCATGGCTCTATCTAATCATTTTCATACAACTGTTTTCATTACTATGTTTTCTGCTATACCTGGTCTGCTCTTTAATGCTTCAGTTGTAGCTGAAGTTTGATACTATGTTATATCTGAAAGCATCTTTCCTGATCACACCTTGTTTTGAAACTTACATGAAACTATGTGATTATCTGTGTGAAGATACTTTCCAAATACTAAAGCAAGGTACAAGAATTATAGGAATTTATGCATTGGATGAAATTGACAAGGAAGAGGCAGCACTCCTGCCTGAGAGCTCCTCCATTTTCTACCATGGCTTGTGTTTGAATTGTCAAAAAACAAGTATTGACGGAATTAACAAAGCAAGAATGTTCTTTATTTTTTGGTCCCTAGTCTGGACTGTGTATTGGAGCTGTTGATGGCCATCTAGTACATCTTGATTTTTAAAAGCCCACTTTCTCACTTAGTTTTTTAAAATCCCACTTATTCTGAGGGTCTAGCAGCTAGAAAAGTGCTTTCTATTTTGTTAGACCCCGAGCTTGACACTTTACATGTACTTTCTTTGTTAAGGACATGTTACTGTCAGCCCATTTGACAGATGCAAAAAGTGACTTAATGAGGAGAGAAGCCTAAGTTTAGAAATACAGAAACCACAGCAAGTTCTGCTGTTTCCTTTTCTGCAGGAGTACTGCAAGTTTAAGAACACTGAAGACATCACTTTCCCTAGTGTTTACATAGGGCTGAAGGATAAACTCTCCGGCATCCGCAAAGTTATCACGGACTCCACTGTACACTTAATCCAGTTGCTGGAGAACTATAAGGAAAAGCTCCAGGAGTTTGCCAAGGAAGGTGAGATGCATTCTGGGCCATGGACTATAGTGGGTGTGTCTCTAGCAGTAGATGATGGGAAGGTGAGAGAGAGTCAGGGATGGGAGGATGAAATCAGGGGAATGTCTCATTTTCTTTTCTTTTCTTTTCTTTTGTGTGTGTGTGTGTGTGTGTGTGTGTGTGTGTGTGAGACAGTGTGTTGCTCTGTCACCCAGGCTGGAGTGCAATGGCGCGATCTTGGCTCACCGCAACCTCCACCTCCTGGGTTCAACAGATTCTTCTGCCTCAGCCTCCCTAGTAGCTGGGATTACAGGCACCTGGCTAATTTTTGTATTTTTAGTAGAGATGGGGTTCCAACATGTTGGTCAGGCTGGTCTCGAACTCCTGACCTCAAATGATCCGCCCGCCGCGGCCTCCCAAAGTGCTGAGATTACAGGTGTAAGCCACTGCGCCCAGCCAAATGTCTCATTTTCAAAGCCATCCTTCAGACAGGGTGTGTTACTAATGGACTCTCATCTTGATGATTTTCTTCTACAGTTGAGACCCAGAGAAGGAGAATTAGTCATGCTTATATTATGCCATCAGCTGGCATTTCTATGACTAGCTTCCCAGGTTGCTGATGCCTATACTTTTAAGTTAAGTCCAAGACAGTCTGGATCACTTTTTCAGTGGTTTATGCCTTACCTATGAAAGAAATGTAGTCTATTGAGCGTATTTCTGTGAAACATTTCTAGGCTTCAGTCCCTTCTTTCCCCAGGAAGTCCAGGGAAGGGTGGCTGGGAAGTCCTGATTTGCAGATTCTCCTGACCACCTGGACAGGTGTGCATTCACAACTCTCTGATTTTCTAGAGGAGTATGACATCAGAACTCAAGTGTCTGCCGTTGTTCAGCGTAAATATTGGACTTCCAAACCTGAGCCCAGCACCAGGGAACAGTTCCTCCAATGTAAGTTGTGAACGGCACCCCCTTCTCCATTGTTGATATCAGTGCAGTGCTTTGCTAAGTAAGAACCGTCATCTCTCATCTAGGTTTCAGGTTCTTACAACTTCATGTCTATCCCTAAATCATATGCTTCTTAAAATTTAATTTAAACAATTTTTTAACTTTTCATTTTGAAATAATATGAAACTTACAAAAATATTACAGAAATAGGACAAAGAATTCCCATATATCTTTCACTCAGTTTCTCCTAATGGTAACATGTTACATAACTACAATACATTGATCAAAACCAGGGAATTAACATTGCTACAATGCTGTCAACTAATCTACAGAATTTATTCAGCTCTCACCAACTCTTTCATCAATGCCCTTTTTTCTGGCCCAAAGTCCAATCCAAGGTCACAGATGTTTCCATGTCTTCTTAGTCCCCTTCAATCTGGATCAGTCTTTCAATCCTTGTGTTTCATGACCATAGCACTTTGAAGAGTCCTGGCTAGTTACCTGGTGGTTCATTTCCATGTATGACTTGGCCAGAATTGCATAACTCATTGACCTGTCATTAAGTGGTATTGACTTGGTCCATTAGCATTTTTAAAACACTGCACAGTTGACCCTCGAACAAGGTGGGAGTTGGGATCCCAATCCCTCATATTGTTGAACATTCATCTGTAGCTTTTGATTCCTCAAGAACTTAACTAGTAATAGCCTTCTGTTAATTGACATAAACAGTCAAGACATATTTTGCACGTTTACATATATATATGTAGACATATATATGTATGTATGTATGTGTGTTTTTTGAGAAAGGGTCCCACTCTATTGCTCAGGCTGAGATGCAGTGGCTTGATCATGGCTCACTGCAGTCTTGACCTCCCACATTCAAGCAATCCTCCTCCCTCAGTCTCCTGAATAGCCATAGGCACATGCCACCACATCTGGCTAATTTAAAGAAAAATTTTTTTAATAATTGTAGAAATGGAGCCTTGCTGTGTTGCCCAGGCTGGTCTCAAACTGTTGGCCTCAAGTGATTCTCCCATCTCAGCTTCCCGAAGTGTTGGCATAAGCCTCTGCACCCAGTGAGAACTTTTTAAGTTATGGAATTTTAAAAATAGCCTTTAATATGCTAATTCATTTGGCAAGCGTATACTGAGCGTCTTCTCTGAGCTAGAGAAGAATCCCATGCAAAATGCTCAGCTCATAGATTAGAGGGAGGACAAGCGGAAAACAAATACTCACATGAATATATTATTACAAATGGGGAGGGGTGCCAAGTTTAAAAAGCCATGGTGCTCTGAGAGAGAGTGATTTAGAGTCACAAAGGGCCTCTTCAAGGACATGAACTTTCGGTTGTAGCCTGAATGGATCAGTAGGAATCACCAGACTCAAGGTAGGGCGTGATCACATCTTGGAGGGAACAGGTTGTACCAAAGGCTCAAAGAGGATTGAGTGCTGAGTAGGTCTGAGATCAGCATGGTGGGAATGTAGCAATCAAGGGAGAGAGTCAGAGACACAGGAAAGGACCAGGGATGCGGGGCCTGGTAGGCCAGGGCGAGGGGTTCCTGCTTTATTGTAAGAGCAAGGGGCACCACGAAAGGGTTTTAAGCTGGAACAACATGACTGGCCTCAGCCTACAGCTCGAAATAAGCAGCACAGCTCTGTTGTGGAGAAGCTCTTGAAGTGGGCAAGAGATCAGCGAATGACCAGTCAGGAACCCATTGCACGAGTCCAAGTGAGACGAGTGCTGGCTTAGGTTGGGGGTGAAGCACGGGGCTGGAGAGAAGTGGTAGAATCCATAGGAGTTGCTGCTGCCTGTGTGTGTGGTGAGGATGGGAGATGAGGGTGAGGGCAAAACAAATGTCAAAAATGACATAGAGCTTGACTTAAGCAATGGGGTGCTTGAGACCCTGTTATTCTTTGGGAGTGGGAGGAGAACAGGAGGGCATGTTTGAGAGTTCTTCATGCTCCATTTGATCCATTCATTCATTTTTAAGATGTTTTTCAAATATTTTGAAAAATGAATGAATGGATCAAATGTGGGTATAGGAGTACCTGCTTCCCCAAACACTTGGCAACACTGGGTAGGATAATGCCAGGCGTTCAATACATGTTTGTTGAATGATTGAATGAATGAATGAGTAAATTAATATATTTCTTCATTCAGTTCATCAAATAATATCATCAATGTCAAGCAATTTGAGCTTCATAAGGGAAGGGAGTAGATGATTTGTGCTCTCTGTTTTCCGGTCTTCACTCACCTCTTTGCCTAGGGAAACAGCAGCCTGGGTAAATAGAGAACAGAGAAATGGATGTTTTCTCATATGTGCTTTGGAGCCCAGCTGGGTTTAAACTGTTCGTCTGAATCAGCTGTCAGTTCCTGAACCACTCTCCTGCCTTCTGTGTCTCCTCAGATGCTCATGACATCACGTTCGACCCGGACACAGCACACAGGTATCTCCGGCTGCAGGAGGACAACCGCAAGGTCACCAACACCACGCCCTGGGAGCACTCCTACCCGGACCTCCCCAGCAGGTTCCTGCACTGGCGGCAAGTGCTGTCCCAGCAGAGTCTGTACCTGCATAGGTACTATTTTGAGGTGGAGATCTTCGGGGCAGGCACCTACATTGGTCTGACCTGCAAAGGCATCGACCGGAAAGGGGAGGAGCGCAACAGTTGCATTTCCGGAAACAACTTTTCCTGGAGCCTCCAATGGAATGGGAAGGAGTTCACAGCCTGGCACAGTGACATGGAGACCCCGCTTAAAGCCGGACCTTTCCGGAGGCTCGGGGTCTATGTCGACTTCCCAGGAGGGATCCTTTCCTTCTATGGCGTAGAGCATGATGCCATGACTCTGGTTCACAAGTTTGCCTGCAAGTTTTCAGAGCCAGTCTATGCTGCCTTCTGGCTTTCCAAGAAGGAAAACGCCATCCGGATTGTAGATCTGGGAGAGGAACCCAAGAAGCCAGCACCATCCTTGGTGGAGACTAATCCCTAGACTCCAGGAGCCATATCCCAGACCTTTGCCAGCCACAGTGATGGAATTTGCATTTTAGGGTGATTTGGGGGCAGAAATAACTGCTGATGGTAGCTGGCTTTTGAAATCCTCTGGGTCTCTGAATGAGAACATTCTCCAGCTGCTCTCTTTTGCTCCGTATGGTGCTGTTCTGTATACGTTTGTAGTAATTCTTTTTTTTTTTTTTTTTTTGAGATGGAGTCTCGCACTGTCGCCCGGGCTGGAGTGCAGTGGTGCGGTCTTGGCTCACTGTAATCTCCGCCTCCCAGGTTGAAGCAATTCTCCTGCCTCAGCCTCCTGAGTAGCTGGGATTATAGGCGCCCGCCACCATGCCCGGCTAATTTTTTGTATTTTTAGTAGAGACGGAGTTTGACCATGTTGGCCAGGCAGGTCTCAAACTCCTGACCTCGTGATTCACCTGCCTCGGCCTCCCAAAGTGCTGGGATTACAGGCGTGAGCCACCGCGCCCGGCCTGTTTGTAGTAATTTTTAGGCACCAAATCTCCCTCATTTTCTAGTGCCATTCTCCTGTCTGTTCAGATAAACGTCACACTGTGCCTCGAATGGATGACCAGGAACCTTCAGAGTGGCTGAAAAGAGTGCAGAGTTATCATGATAAATTGCTAACTTGTGTATTTCCTATGTGCTAGATACTGTCCTTGTGCTTTCTGCACGTTAACTCAGTCCTCACAGAACACCCGTTGGGTAGATGCTCATATCATCCTTTTTTTGCAGATGGAGAAACTGTCCGGGGCAGTTAGCTAATTTGTTCAAGGTCACTCTGGTCACATGGTGACTGAGTGGCAGAGCTGAGATTCAAGTCTGGGTAGAATGACACTGGACTTTTTAACCACCACATCATATTGTCTTCCTTATTACATCATGCACATTGTATGGAATAAAGTGCATAGCAGAGAAACTTCTTGAAGTTTGCAAATCCACGCACATCTGACGCAGCCATCCCGCCATGCACTGGCTCACTGGCTCACTGCCTCACACAGCAGCCCTTTCTATTTGGGGACAGCAAGGATTAGAAGAAATGTCTTAGCAGAGTCTTGAGTTTTAGTCCCTGTGACCTCTGAAAAGGGGTCCTACTCCTCTCCTCTAAAGTAACCTCGAGTTTGTGGACTTGTGTGATTTCTCATTCAAAGAATGAGGTGCTTCAAGAACTGTCACGTAATCTCCACGCCCCAGATGTTCTTGTTTGCATATTAAATTTTCCACCTTCCTTTATGGTTCTCACTCCTTTCCCCCTATTTCATTCTTCTTTTGGCAGATGAGCTTCCTAAGATTAATCACAAGCATTCATCAAGCCTTTAGGCAAATGGCAAACTGTCTTTAAATGAATTTCTGAGGCTATAACCTGAAGTCTCTGGTGGGATTCACCAGAAATATAAATTTTGAGTCTGTTCCTGTGACCTTTGTCAAGGCCACAGGAACTCTTTTTCTTCAGTCAGTTTGATTGGCCTGTCTCAGGAGTATATTACTTTAGCATAACTTGACTTGTTACCTATATTTATATCTAGGGATGTATACAGTGTAGGATTTAAAATGATTTTACTTTAGTTTCATCACATCATTGCTTTATGCTGAGATACTTGCGATTCATGATTCCTCATCCAGTATATTCGCTCCCCTTCCTAGCTTAGTGTCACCTGCACAATTGGTAACCCTTTCTTCTTAAGTCTTATCCTTGTTGCTAAATATCTTGATGAGATTAGGACCAAATCTAGAATCTTGTGGCACTCAGTCAATAGCTTCTAGGTTTAGTTACATACAAATTATGCACGGGTGGAACTGTGCAATAATGTGGCCCCACCTTTTTCACCTTTATCCACTGA
Organism: Papio anubis; assembly: GCF_008728515.1. Lineage (NCBI taxonomy): Eukaryota > Metazoa > Chordata > Mammalia > Primates > Cercopithecidae > Papio > Papio anubis. The sequence continues at coordinate 15,098,910 of NC_044992.1, read as the reverse complement.
ACTTGATGAAAGACATTTTCAGTGGGAGAAATCAGGATACACTATGTTTAGGCCGGGTGTGGGGGCTCACGCCTGTAATCCCAACACTTTGGGAGGCCGAGGCAGGCGGATCACCTGAGTTCAGAAGTTCGACACCAGCCTGGCCAACATGGTGAAACCCTGACTCTACTAAAAATACAAAAATTAGCCGACCATGGTGGCACGCGCCTGTGATCCCAGCTACTCAGAAGGCTGAGGCAGGAGCATTGCTTGAACCCAGGAGGTGGAGGGTGAAGTGAGCTGAGATCGTGCCACCGCACCCCAGCCTGGTCAACAGAGCAAGACTCCATCTCAAAAACAAAACAAAACAAAAAAAGATATGCTATGTCTGAATTGCTTTGATCTATCTGTCTAATAATGATCTCAAGAGAAATTGAGATCAGCTTGGACTGCCTTATTTTATTGAATCCCTGCAGGTTGTTGGTGCTTGGTCATGGTCATTTTCTTTTCTAAATATTCACAGAATATTTGATAAACCACTTTAGATTTCTACTGTGGGTTAATATCACGCTTACTAGCCTGTTGTTTTTAGAATCTATCTTGTTTTTCTTTTTTAAAAAATTGAGATGCCTGTCCGCATTTGATATAATTTGGATATTTGTCCCCTCCAAATCTTATGTAGAAATTTGATCTCCCATGTTGGAGGTGGAGCTGGGTGGGAGGTGTTTAGATAATGGGTTGGATCCCTCATGAATGGCCATGACGACACCATGCTTCTTGTACAGCCTGCATAACCATAAGACAAATCAATTTATTTTCTTTATAAATTACCCAGCCTCAGGTATTCCGTTATAGCAACACAATGGGACTAAGACACCGTCCTCTATCATTCTCCCTAGTTTCTCAAAGATTCCCACCTGATTTGCAGTCATGTCATTAAGTTGTGTCAGATTCCTGAAATGTAATTTATTTAGGCCAGAATACTTGAGCTCATATAAAAGGAACCATTTAGGTATCTCCTTACTTGTCTTGAACTTCATTTTCCTGTTAACTTTTTGTCTATTAGTTTTCAAGTTCAAGACCTTTCTTCTTGATACAAAAGAGCAAAGCAAAATTAAGAGTTGGGCATATTTGGCCAGGCGCAGTGGCTCACACCTGTAGTCCCAGCACTTTGGGAGGCTGAGGCAGGCAGATCACGAGGTCAGGAGATCAAGACCATAGTGAAACCTCGTCTCTATTAAAAATACAAAAAACTAGCCGGGCGTGGTGGCGGACTCCTGTAGTCCTAGCTGCTCTGAAGGCTAAGGCAGGAGAATGGTGTGAGCCCAGGAGGCAGAGCTTGCAGTGAGCCAAGATTGTGCCACTGCACTCCAGCCTCGGCGACAGAGCAAGACTTTGTCAAAAAAAAAAAAAAAAAAAAAAAGAGTTGGGCATATTTGGGCCAGGCACGGTGGCTCATGCGTGTAATCCCAGCACTTTGGGAGGCCGAGGAGGGCGGGTGATGAAACTCCGTCTCTACTAAAAATACAAAAAAATTAGCTGGGCGTGGTGGCGCCCACCTGTAATCCCAGCTGCTCAGGAGGCTGAGGCAGGAGAATCGCATGAACCCGGAGGTAGAGGTTGCAGTGAGCCCAGACTGCGCCACTGCACTCCAGCCTGGGCAACAGAGCGAGATTCCATCTCAAAAAAAAAAAAAAAAAAAAGAGTTGGGCATGTTTGCCTTCTGTCATCGCCTCAAGCAGTGGGCACATCTTTTTTCTTTTTCTTGGTCTAAAAACTGAAAATTGACTAAAACAAATAAAAAAGGAAAAACAGAACAAGGGCTTATTTTATATTCTCTGGCATTTTCCTTAGCTGTGTGTATGCCACTCTTTTGTATTTACCCATCCGTATCTCTTCTTCCATTATGTAGACTTACTAAAAACAAAACAAAACAAACAAAAAAAGAAACCACACTGAACATCTGAATTCACCAACAGCTCACTTTGGTGCCACATGGTTCTGCTCCATTACCAGACCATTTGTAATTGCAGAGTCAGAATGTAATTTTAACCACCACGTCCATAATTTTTTCTTGTCTCAATATTTTACAATCTGAGTGTATATAGCATTCATTTCTGAGTATCTTATGAATTATGGGTAAATTCTCACTTTCTCCCAAGATGCATGATGAAATGATGACATAATGGTATTGGCCCAATCACGGAGCTCTTATCCCCTCAATCTGGCTCAGCATGTTTTTGGAATGAAACCCCTAAATTAAGTAGATTCAATATACATGGCATTTATTATTATTATTATTTTCTCTGAGAAGGAGTCTTGCTCTGTCACCCAGGCTGGAGTACAGTGGCGTGATCTCGGCTCACTGCAAGCTCCGCCTCCCAGGTTCACACCATTTTCCTGCCTCAGCCTCCCAAGTAGCTGGGACTACAGGCGTCCACCACCACGCCTGGCTAATTTTTGCATTTTTAGTAGAGACGGGGTTTCACCGTGTTAGCCAGGATGGTCTCGATCTCCTGACCTTATGATCCACCCGCCTCAGCCTCCCAAAGTGCTGGGATTACAGGCATGATTACAGGCATCCACCGTGCCCGGCCTGTACGTGGCATTTATAATGTGCAAACTGCTGTGCTAGACGCTGAGGAAGGGTAACACAGAAACTAACCAGCTGCGTCATTTGATCACAAGAAGGGGATTTAAATTGAAGTAAAAGTGATCATATGTGAAGAGCTAAATAGGAATCTGCTCTTCAAGGCAATAATGGACAAGGTGATGTATGAAACAGGTTTCTCACTCTATGTCCTAGGGTGCTGCTTCGTTTTCACAGGTCATCCTTAGGGACTGGCTTCTGTCTTGTGTCCTTGAGTGACCTACTGCCTGGTTGCTCCCCATCTCTGCAGGCGCTGCCTCCATTCCAGGGGCCACCACTCCAGCCCCAGATGAAAGATGGAAGGAAATGTAGTGCATGTATTTCTTGCTTCTCCTGGCTTCCTCAGATTTCAGCACCGACTCCTTCCCTCTCCACCTGTGATTAGACATCTTGGTGGCTGGGGAGGAGGCCTTTGCAGGGCAACCTGCTGTTCATATGCTCCCAATATGTCCATGCAGGGCACAGACTGTGCATGGCTCAGGTAGAGTGTTCGCCATCCTTGCTTTGCTGGAATGTGCCTAGTTTTTAATTTCTATTTCTGGCTTGCTGTGTAGTCTTTTTTTTTTTTTTTTTTTTTAGACAGAGTCTCCTTCTGTCCCAGGCTAGAGGGCAGTGGTGCAATCTCGGCTCACTGCAACCTCCGCCTCCCAGGGTTCAAGCGATTCTCCTGCCTCAGCCTTCCGAGTAGCTAGGATTACACCATCATGCCTGGCTAATTTTTGTATTTGTAGTAGAGACAGGGTTTCACCATGTTGGCCAGGCTGGTCTCGAACTCCTGACCTCAGGTGATCCGCCCATCTTGGCCTCCCAAAGTGCTGGGATTACAGACGTGAGCCACTGTGCCCAGCCTGCTCTGTAGTCTTGTTGGGAAAATCCCACTGTCTCCCATAAAGAAAGAGTCCAAGTACTGGAAAAGAAGAGGGAGAACAGATCAGTTCACAAGGACCAAGGGTCAATATAGCAGTGGTCAGTCATTTTAGGTGAAAATCCCTTCCCCCACATTAATAACTTAAGTGGTGACCCTGATGATTACCTGAAAGGAGGTGTGTATATATGTGCATGCACTGGTTTCTCATGAACAACAGCTTTTCAAATTTTCTTTTTCTTCTTTCTTTTTGCTTTTTTTTTTTTTTTTTTTTTTTGAGACAGAGTCTCACTCTGTCACCCAGGCTGGAGTGCAGTGGCACTATCTTGGCTCCCTGCAAGCTTCTCCTCCCAAGCTCACACCATGCTCCTGTCTCAGCCTCCCAAGTAGCTGGGACTACAGGCACCCACCATCACACCCAGCCAATTTTTTGTATTTTTAGTAGAGATGGGGTTTCACTGTGTTAGCCAGGATGGTCTCCATCTCCTGACCTGGTGATCCACCCGCCTCGGCTTCCCAAAGTGCTGGGATTACAAGCGTGAGCCACTGCACCCAGCCGAGCTTTTTAAAATTCAACTTCCAACAAGTGTAATAACCACATGATGGGAAGGGAACAGATGAGACACCACACTTTCTCCACACTCCCTAATGATACTAATAATACTTGTTAGCTCCTCACATGGGGTAAAAGTCTACTCATTTGACCTTGAGAGCCACCTATGAGCTAGGTGGGACTGTGGTCTCCATTCTGTGGAAGAGGAGCAGGCTAAGACTAGCAAGTGAATTATCCAGGGGTATGAAGCTGCACCGTAGCAGAGCCCAGTTCATTCCTCATCCTCCTACTGTGAAACCTGTGTGCTTTCCTGAGTCCCTGCTTGCTGGCCAGGCCAGGTGGCAGTGGGGGAAGGCAGAGGGGCTGGGCTGGAGCCAGCAGAGGCTCAGGTCCTCTAGTGCAGTGTCAGGGGTGACATCAGAGCCGGATGGGTGTGACACATTTGTCCTCTATCCAGCCCAGCAGCGGCTGTACCTTCCAAGCTTCTCTGTACTATGTGGGAAGGCAGGAAAAGCAAGTGGAGATGTAGGGTTGTGTGCTGAAGCGGTTTCATCAGGATCACGAATAAAACAGGGCAGAAAGGAAAGGTAGGGGACTGGCATGAAGCCTCCAGGCCGCTCGTAGCCTGAATACTCGAGAGGTCTCAGATGTCCTTCTCATCCTATAGCCTTCCTCAGAGAACTGCTCTCCCCTACTGGACTCCTGTGAATCAGTCTGATGAGGCCTATTTGCCCACCTGCCTCTTTGAGTACCACTGGCACCATGTCCCTGCATTGGCCTATCCCATCTGGCCCATCTGTCCTGCCCTGTGCCAAGGCCCCATTTTTTTTTTTTTCTTTTTTGAGACAGAGTCTCACTCTGTCGTCCAGGCTGGAGTACAGTGGCGCATCTCCGCTCACTGCAAGCTCTGCCTCCCGGGTTCATGCCATTCTCCTCCCTCAGCCTCCTGATTAGCTGGGACTACAGGCGCCCGCCACCACGCCCGGCTAATTTTTTGTATTTCTTTTTTTAGTACAGATGGGGTTTCACCAGGTTAGCCAGGATGGTCTCAATCTCCTGACCTCGTGATCCACCCGCCTTGGCCTCCCAAAGTGCTGGGATTACAGGCGTGAGCCACCACACCCAGCCTAAGGCCACATTTTTAACTGTAACATCAGATCCCAAATGGCTTCAACTTCCCCCCAAAGTCGGGTGTATGGACCAATCTCTAAAAGGTGCAAACCAGCAGGAGGCAGGGAGGAAGGGAGTGAGGTGCTGCCCTCTCGCACTCACTCACTCTGGAGCCCTCCTTGTCCCTCTATTCTCAGGAGGCGGCCCCTTGTCATCTTCTCAAAGCAGCTGTTTAGAAAAGGAGGTGCCGAGGGGGCAACAACAGACTATGGTCCACAGGTGTTTGAGGAGAACCGTGTGTGTGCAGTGTTGAGGGAGAGGGGATGGAAATGAACCTCGACTAATGTCTGAAACCTAGTCACTCTCTCACTCCCAAGTTTGTGGCCCTGAAATATGAAATAAAGACTAAGTTGGGTGATTAAAACTGCTTCCTTGGTCGGGGCGGTGGCTCACGCCTGTAATCCCAGCACTTTGGGAGGCCGAGGCGGGCAGATCACTTGAGGTCAGGAGTTTAAGACCAGCCTGGCCAACATGGCAAAATGTCGTCTCTACTAAAAATATAAAAATTAGCAGGGCATGGTGGCATATGCCTGTAATCTCAGCTACTAGGGAGGCTGAGGCAAGAGAAGCACTCTAACCCGGGAAGCAGAGGTTGCAGTGAGCCGAGATCACACCACTGTCCTCCAGCCTGGGGGTAGACCTAGACTCTGACTCCAAAAAAAAAAAAAAAAAAAGGCTTCCTTGAGCAATGTCAGCCTCATAGATTAAAATCCAAATTTATTTAAATCTTTAAAAACGGCCGGACGCGGTGGCTCAAGCCTGTAATCCCAGCACTTTGGGAGGCTGAGATGGGCGGATCACGAGGTCAGGAAATTGAGACCATCCTGGCTAACCTGGTGAAACCCGGTCTCTACTAAAAAATGCAAAAAACTAGCGGGGCGAGGTGGCGGGCACCTGTAGTCCCAGCTACTTGGGAGGCTGAGGCAGGAGAATGGCATAAACCCAGGAGGCGGAGCTTGCAGTGAGCTGAGATCTGGCCACTGCACTCCAGCCTGGGCGAGAGAGTGAGACTCTGTCTCAAAAAAAAAAAAAAAAAAAAAAAAAAATTTTTTTTTAAACAAGCTATTTATAATGTGTCAATTATAAATAAACAAGTTAATTAAGAAAAAAAAAGAGCTACTTTTAGCTTGCAGCACTTCTTAGGGTAATGTGCCCACCTTACAGATCCAAAGAGTCTGCTTCGGGCGTCCCTTCTCTTTGCCACCCTCCTTTGTCTGGCCTTCCCGATTAATTAAATATTAATCTACTCACACCTTTTCTCCAGATTCCTCTTCAGACAGAAGAGGTTGAGCTGTGAGAACTGATCTCATTCTTAACCTGATTCCTATTGCCCCCATTCTGACCCTAGGATGTGACTACCATCGCCAACCAAATCCCAGCGATGGATTCCATTACCTTTCTCTGGTTGTGCCTGGTCTTCCAACATGGGCATTAGAAAGGCAAACAATATTGCAAACCTTTTGGTTTTATCTAGGGTAATAATGCTTTAGTAACAGTAACAATAACAACAACAACTGATCTCAGATATTTAATGCAATCCTAGAAGGTAGTTATCATTTTTATTACCCGCCTTTATCTTCTCCATCCTCATAACTATGATGGAGACACTGAGGCTCAGAGAGGACAGGTTGCTTGCTAAGACCATATAGCTCCTAAGTACCAGAGTCAATGTTTGAACCTAGCCTTGCCTGAAATAGGAGAATTATCTCAGCATGACTTTGAAACTCTTTCTGTCAGTTGCCCAATATGTTTTGCCTGGGCACTTTGACAATGGTGAGATTTCTGGTTAGTATTCTGAAGCAGTTAAATAACTTAAATTTATATTAAACATTTCTGGTTTTACTTTGATGATGACTTAAGAAAATGAATATAAACATATTTAGTATCATTGGGATAGCCACCTTGTAACTGAACAGATATAAACATAAGAAGTTTGCATCTTATTTTATATTCATGAATATTCAGAAGCCAGATATAACAGTAATTAAAGCACAATACCAGTAATAGTCCACATATTACTTAAATTTGGCTAACAGTATTCTTGTTGTCCTAGAAATGAGATGACCAGCTCTTTCAGAATATACAGCAACTGCCTCCACATAAAGCAGCACCAGGTTTAGGAGATTTACGGTAAAGCCATGTTTCCAAGGAGGTCTGTACAAAAAGCCAGACTTCTACCGGCAGTTTCTGAGAGAGAGACGCTTTCCATCCATGGCAGCCATTTACTTTTGCTCTGGGAGACGTCTGTAATTGAAAAGGCACAACTGGGGTATTTATTCATTTCTCCTGTTCCTCTAGTGTTCGGTGGTGTTACCGCTGCAAGTGGGCAGGGCTAAAATGAGCTGGTTATCTCAGGATCATGGAAAACCTGGAATCAACGCTCAAGAATGCCCCCTATTTTCATTGTGAGAAGGGAACCGATTCCATCCCTCTATGCCAGAAGTGTGAGACGTGTGTCTTAGCCTGGAAGATCTTCTCTACCAAAGAGTGGTTCTGCAGGATCAATGACATATCACAGAGGAGGTTTCTAGTTAGCATTCTGAAGCAGTTAAAGAGCTTGTATTTGTTACACTATTTCCAGAATATCCTTCAGACCACACAGGGAAAGGATTTCATCTATAACAGGTCCCGGATCGACCTCAGCAAGAAAGAGCGGAAAGTTGCGAAGTCCTTCTTGAACCAAATGTTGGATAAAACAGTAGAACAGAAGATGAAGGAGATCTTGTACTGGTTTGGGAACAGCACCCACTGGACCAAGGCGAATTATACTCTCTTACTGCTGCAGATGTGCAACCCCAAATTACTGCTCACTGCTGCCAATGTGATCAGAGTCCTGTTTCTGAGAGAGCAGAACAATATCTCAGGTAAACAAGGCCACAGGCAAAGACCAGAGGGCCCCCAAAAACCGGAAGGCAAGACTTCAGAAATCTGTAGGGAACTGCAGTTGTAGACAACATAGGTAGACAGAGATTGCACAGAATGCAGCGTAGGTTTTTTTGAACTGACACCTTGTCCTGACACCTGATCCTGTTTACCAAAGGAGAAATGACTGAATGTAACTTCCTTCTTGAAAATGATCGATGCAGGAGGAAGTACACAACTTTTAACTGACAAGCATTTATCATGGATTTCTGCATCTCATAGGCCCAGAAATGGCTGGCCCCTGCCTCTGACCCCTTAATGCTGGTGCCATTCCTGCTTTAGGGATTGGACTGGGCTTGAGAGGGTTGTAAAGGGGAAGCTATTGTTTTGCTTTTCAGCTACGCTGCACAGAAACCAGACCAAGAAGTCAAAACTTACGGCTTTTTTTTTTCTTTTTTTTTCATTCACTCTACCATGCTCCTTGCTTATCCATGAAATCAAACCTTAAAGTAGAGTTTCTCCAAGGCTGGAGATAGCTTAAGGGCCAAATAAGTCTGGGGTGGTAGTTCTCCAGCTGTGGCTTGTATCAGGATCTCCAGCAGGACCTGTTAAAACAAGCTCCTCCCCCAGAAGTTTGGACTCAGCAGGTCTGAGGTGGGCCCAGGATTCTGTATTTCTTTTTTTTTTTTTTTTTTGAGACTGAGTCTTGCTCTGTCGCCGGGGCTGGAGTACAGTGGCCGAATCTCAGCTCACTGCAAGCTCCGCTCCCGGGTTTACTCCATTCTCCTGCCTCAGCCTCCCAAGTAGCTGGGACTACAGGCGCCCGCCACCTCGCCCGGCTAGTTTTTTGTATTTTTTTAGTAGAGACGGGGTTTCACCGTGTTCGCCAGGATGGTCTCGATCTCCTGACCTCGTGATCCGCCCGTCTCGGCCTCCCAAAGTGCTGGGATTACAGGCTTGAGCCACCGCGCCCGGCCTGATTCTGTATTTCTTTTCTTTTCTTTTCTTTTCTTTCTTTTTTTTTTTGAGATGAAATCTCGCTCTGTCACCCAGACTGGAGTGCAGTGGCGCAATCTTGGCTTACTGCAGCTTCCACCTGCCGGGTTCAAGCAATTCTCCTCCCTCAGCCTCCCAAGCAGCTGGGACTACAGGTGCGTGCCACCATGCCTGGCTGATTTTTTGGTATTTTTTAGTAGAGATGGGGTTTCACCATGCTGGCCCTGCTGGTCTTGAACTCCTGACCTTGTGATCCACCTTCCTCGGCCTCCCAAAGTGCTGGGATTACAGGCGTGAGCCACTGCACCCAATCAGGGATTCTGTATTTCTATCAAGTTTCCAGCTAGTGCTGCTGTTGCTGGTCTGGGGATCTCTCTCTGAGAATCACAGGCCTAGGGTGTTGCAGAATCCTGGAAGTGTTTGGCCAGCTAGTTCAGGGAAGCAGAAGAAACAATAAGGGTGGTGTCTGTTTTGCTTTGCTGTGAAGGAATGCCTGAGGCTGAGTAATTGATAAGGAAATTTATAAGTAATTTATAAGGAAAAGAGTTTTATTTGGCTTGCAGTTCTGCAGACTGTACCAGAAGCATGGCACCAGCATCTCTTTCTGGTGAGGGCTTCAGGAAGCTTCCACTCATGGTGGAATGTCAGGGAAATCAACGTATAATGCGGCAAGAGAAGAAGCAAGAGAGGGGGAGGGGTGTCAGTTTATGTTAAACAGCCGGCCCTTTCTTGAACTGTATTAATAGAGCGAGAACTCACTCATTACTGTGGGAAGGACACCAAGCCATTCATGAGAGATCTGCCCCAAACCCAAAAACCTCCCATCGGATCTCACTTCCAATATTGGGGGTCACATTTCAACATGAGATTTGGAGGGGACAAATATCCCAACTGTATCAGGAGGCAAGAGAATTGAGCTTTGGAGGGGTCCGGGAGTGGAAGGGTCCAGCGTGGGGAAGCTCAGATTCAAGCAAGGGTGGGAGAAAGCTGGGAGGGGGTGGTCACATGGAGGCGTTTTGGAGTTTTAGCTCTTGAAGGTGTGTAATTCCTGTCACCAATGAGACCTGAGAGGTGGTCATATTTGTAGACTAGTGGAATCCAAAAGAATTTTAAAGCTGGATGGCCTAGGACGCAGTTAGATCACAAAATATGTCACTTGATTTATTTGGCGTGTCAGGGGTATAAAAGAAAGATAATATAGAATGAAGACACAGTGAATCCCAGGGTGTCAAAAACAGTAAGTTAGATTGGAGATCAACCGACTGGTTGATCCTTAATAGTTACATAAGGAGACCAAAGTCCAGGTCATCTGAATGACTTCACTTAGGTCACCCACCATGTGGACTGAAAACCAGGATCCCCTCCTGAGCCTCTTCCACTCTGCAGTGCTGCCAGCAGCAGAGGGCCTGGCTTGTACGCACAGATGCAATGCTCCACGGTGCTCTTCCAAAAGTTTCATCACGCACCATAGAAATGGGCTATTTACATTGGAGTTGTGTAAGTCCTATTACAGGTTGTGGCAACCTTCTTTTTTGTTTTTGTTTGTTTGTTTGTTTGTTTGTTTGTTTGAGATGTAGTCTCACTCTGTCGCCCAGGCTGGCCTGATCTTGGCTCACTGCTGCAAGCTCCACCGCCCGGGTTCATGCCATTCTCCTGCCTCAGCCTCCCAAGTAGCTGGGACTACAGGCGCCCGCCACCATGCCTGGCTAATTTTTTTTGTATTTTTAGTAGAGACGGGGTTTCACCGTGTTAGCCAGGATGGTCTCGATCGCCTGACCTCGTGATCCGCCCACCTCAGCCTCCCAACATGCTGGGATTACAAGCATGAGCCACCGCGCCTGGCCAACAACCTTCTCTTTTCTTAGAGTAGATTCTCTCTTAAAAAATTAAATGTTCTGGCCGGGCATGGTGGCTTACCCTTGCAATCCCAGCACTTTGGGAGGCCAAGGTGGGCGGATCACCTGAGGTCAGGAGTTCAAGACCAGCCTGGCCAACGTGGCAAAACCCCATCTCTACTAAAAATGCAAAAAATAGCCAGTTGTCATGCGCTTGTAATCCCAGCTACTTGGGAGGCTGAGGCAGGAGAATCACTTGAACCCGGGAGGTGGAGGTTACAGTGATCCAAGACCATGCCATTGCACTCCACCCTGGGCAATAAGAGCAAAACTCCGTCTCAAAAAACAAAAACAAACCAAAAAAAGGTTAAATGTTCTAATTTGACTCGAGGGTGGTTATTTCTATCATGGAAGAAAATTCATCTTGAGCTTCCAAAGAACATTCCCTGTTGCAATTCTGGACCTCGACTCTCTCTCTCCTTGTGTAAACAGCTCAAGATAGTTTACATTGGAAGTACGCTGAAACACTAACAGGAAGCTTTCTGAGATTTCTGCATAGAAGTTTGGAGGCCCCAAATAAAAACAGACATAACTGCTCTGGTCTGTTCTGTACGTCTTTAAAAGAAGGAAGAATCACGCCTGTAATCCTAGCACTTTGGGAGGCCAAGGCAGGCGGATCACGAGGTCAGGAGATTAAGACCATCCTGGCTAACATGGTGAAACTCCGTCTCTACTAAAAATACAAAAAATTAGCCAGGCGTGGTGGCGGGCGCCTGTAGTCCCAGCTACTCGGGAGGCTGAGGCAGGAGAATGGTGTGAACCCAGGAGGTGGAGCTTGAAGTGAGCTGCATTCGTGCCACTGCACTCCTGCCTGGGCGACAGAGTGAGACTCCGTCTCAAAAAAAAAAAAAAAAAAAAAAAAGGAAGCAAGAAAAAATGAAAAAGTTTCTCTCCACCTCATTTTCCTCAACACACCTGCTTCAAGAGCAACCTTGTCTTGGTCTTTTGTTTTTCAGGGCTCAATCAAGACATCACAGATGTGTGGTTTTCCCCCGAGAAAGATGACAGCTCCAAGTCTGTGACCTCACAAGTCTATTGGACAGCCAAAAGTCAGCACACATCCCTTCCTTTGTCCAAAGCCCCAGAAAATGAACACTTACTTGGGGCAGCTTCTAACCCTGGTAAGTCAACTTTCAACAAGAAAGCCAATATGAAACCAATGTGAGATTGGGAAGACCCTGTGGAACTGGAGGGGCTGGCAGGGTGATGGCATCTGGGGATGGCAGATTTGAGGAACTCACATTCATTTAGCATCTACAATGTGCTGGGCTCTTTGACATTTACTTCCCCATCTAATTCTCACAGCTGGTAAGGGGAGGAGCAAGGATTGAAATTGATCAGTATGGCCCCCAAACCCATATTTTCACCTCTCCACTGCGGTGTCCACAAGACACATCTGAAAATAGAAATCAGAAAGGAGACTATCAATGGTTTCCTTTGGAGTCTTTCTCTGCTCCGGGCTACAATCCATCATCTAGTCCCTGGGCTCTGGCATGGTGGCCGGCTCTAGAATTAAACCCACCAATGGCTATTTTTGCAGTATTGGATTCGATCTTGAGGAGGGAATAAAATTAATGGGGAATTTGGTTCCCCACCTCAAGGCACTCCTAAGTTGGGTTTTGAAGCAAGACATATACATGAAATATCATAGGAAACACAATATTGTAGGAAATACAAGGCATAGATTCTAAAACACTTATATGGAAAATTTCAAATTTCAAAAGTATATAGAACAGTACGATAACCACCCACCCACATAGCACTGGCTTCAACAATTACCAACATTTTACCAATTTTATTCCATTCATTTCCCCCCCTTTCTTAAATTGTTTAAAATTTTTTCTTGTTGGAGTATTTTTAAGAAAATTCCAGGCACAATGTCATTTCAGACTCTGATACTCTAGACTTCTCCTTGGGCTGAAAAAGTGGAAAAGTACATGTATATTCGGGTCAAACGGTTCTATTCTCATGTGGCAGAAGAGATGACAAAAATCTAGTGGCCTAAGGGTAGACTCTGAGGAGGTTTATTTTGTGGGAGAGCTTTTGGTGAGGACTTCTTCTTGGCCCGGAGTTTCTACAGAGCCGACTCAACCACATACCTTTCTCTGGCTTCACTCTAGAGGAACCATGGAGGAATTCACTCCAGTGTATTTCTGAAATGAATAGGCTGTTTTCTGAAAAAGGAGGCATAACCAAGCCAGGGTACGATCCCTGCAATCTATTGGTTGACCTGGATGACCTCAGAGACCTGTCTTCTGGGTTCAGCAAATACCGAGACTTCATCCGTTACCTGCCCATCCACCTCTCCAAGTACATTCTAAGTATGCTGGGGTGTTTGAGGGGATTTCCCAGACACCTCCCATCTTGGCCCAGTTCTGGGGTTTCTGGGTCCATCTTTTTTTTTTTTTTTTTCCAGGAATGCTGGATAGACACACCCTGAACAAGTGTGCCTCTGTGAGCCAGCACTGGGCCGCCATGGCTCAACAGGTCAAGACGGACTTGTCAGCGCACGGCTTCATTCAGAACCAGATTATCTTCATGCAGGTACTTCCTGCAAGTCTGAAAGGGGAATGTCTGAGACCAGCTTCATTTTTGTGTTGAGGCTGATCTGACTGTGGACCTTTTGTAAACCCTTAGCTGGCCTCCTGCTCTACATTTGTGGCCTTTTAGGCTTCATGGGTCTTTTCTTTTTGGTCCAGACTCCTGTTGACGACTGAGTACTCTCTTGTGGTCAGTGCATCTCACAAGGACCATAAGGATAGAGACCACTCAGGAGCAGAGAGGCAGAGCCTTTCCAACACCTCACAAAGCAGAGAACCCCCAGTCCCCAGGGAGTTATATCACAGCTTACGCAGCAAGAAAGCCATAAATGCGTTTCTGCATCAGCCTCATATGGAACACAGATGTTGATGAGGCCGCAAAGTATTTTTTTTAAGTTAAAACGCAATTTTCCCCAATGGTAATCTTCTCCAGCACTTTTACTTCTCCGTTTCTTGCCAGAAGTCTCACCCTACACCATGGATTTTGGTAACTTGAATTTTTTTCCCAGCAGAGAGGACAGAGGATGAGAAGCAGCAGCTATGGTGAGGCTGGCGACAGTCTGACCATCTTTGCTGGTCCCCCTGTGGCATCTGGTGTTTATTTTTCTCCTCCATTCGATCTGCACACACTGCCAGGGGAACTAGCCAGCACTGGGCCCGCCTGCCGCAGCCAGGGCTTACGCATCCTTCAGATTTTGCCAAGAACTAGTTTTTCCCTTCTTCTTGCAGAGTCGGAGCCAAGAGTAGCCATTTTCTGTTTTTATTTATTTTTATTTTTATTTTTTTGTCTTTTTCCAGGGGTCCTACACAAGAGGAATTGATCCTAATTATGCCAATAAGGTTTCTATCCCAGTTCCTAAAATGGTAGATGACGGGAAGCGTATGCGTGTGAAACATCCGAAGTGGAAGCTGAGGACGAAGGTGGGTTCCAACGGCATCTGGGGCAAGTAACTGTGAACGTCTCATTCTAATTGGCCATTGAAGGCTGAAGTCCAGACTCAGCCCGGGAGTGAGGACAGAGGATCATGGCAGGTAACACTCCTTAAGGAAGACCAGAGTTCTGTGTTGCTACTGACTTACAAGATACTTCCTCTTCTTTTTTTTTTTTTCTTGAGACAGAGTTTCACTCTGTTGCCCAGGCTGGAGTGCAGTGGCGCGATCTCGACTCACTGCAAGCTCCGCCACCTGGGTTTGCGCCATTCTCCTGCCTCAGCCTCCAATGTAGCTGGGACTACAGGTGCCCATCACCACATGTGGCTAATTTTTTTGTATTTTTAGTAGAGACGGGGTTTCACCGTGTTAACCAGGATGGTCTCGATCTCCTGACCTCGTGATCAACCCACCTCGGCCTCCCAAAGTGCTGGGATTACAGGTGTGAGCCACCACGCCCAGCTGACACTTCCTCTTCTTAAGCCTTGTTTTACTCATCTGTTGGATGGGTGGATTGATCTGGTTGTCCTCTCAGGGTTCTTCCTTACTTCAAAGCCCATGGCCGTGTTCTGTGTCCATGGCACCAGGTCATTTGGTGGCAGGTTCAGAGGCCAGGAGCAGCTCCATGAGCCCATGCCTCTGGAGGCTCCAGCATCTGCTGCTCAGGAATTTGAGGAGGACCGGAGGGGAGGGCCAGGGCTGGTTCCAGAATGCCTGGGGCCTGGATGAATTCGGCTCCCTCATCTCTCACTTCCAGGTTCATTCTGGCTCTAGGATGGAAGGAGAGAGTTAATTAAATGTAGCCCTCTCCACTAGTTCGTGGGCAACAATGAAGAGTGAACGGAAGACTCTTCGAGCTCTTTGCTTTGCCTCTCAAGGCATGGTTGATATTCCTAAAACCATTAGATTTCTGCCCCCTCCTCCCTGCTTAAAGTCCATTTTTTTTTTTTTTTTTTTTTTTTTTTTTTGAGACAGAGTCTTGCTCTGTCACCCAGGCTGGAGTGCAGTGGCGCGATCTCGGCTCACTCTGCAAGCTCCGCCTCCTGGAGTTCCCTGTTCTCCTGCCTCAGCCTCCCCGAGTAGCTGGGACTGGGCACCAGCCACCTACCGGCTAGTTTTTGTATTTTTAGTAGAGGCGAGGGGTTTCACCGTGTTAGTCAGGATGGTCTCGATCTCCTGACCTCGTGATCCGCCCGTCTCGGCCTCCCAAAGTGCTGGGATTACAGGCTTGAGCCACCGCGCCCGGCCACTAAAGTCCATTTTGAAGTCTATTCAATTGGCCCCAAAAGGATAGTTAATAAGGGATGGTTTGACTGCCGCTTCCCAGGAGGAAGCTATGTTAAATTAGAATCTGAGAAACAGAAGCATCCAGAGAGAGCATCTAGTTCATATGACCTGGAGGGACCAGGCAGGTGACACAAAGGAGGAGGCGGGTGGTGTGGGCAGTAGCGGACGGTGTGGCTGTCATGGGCTGGACAGTTCACCTGCATCTGAAGAGCCAGCTGCTGCTCAGTTCTGGCTAATTATTGTCTTGAGAGATTGTCTTGAGGCCCCTGACCTGTTAGACCATCTAAGCCTTAGAAGATAGAAATCTGACATATTATGTGAAATCTCTTGCTTTTATTAAATACTGGCAACCAGTTAAAAGCAGTTTTAAAAACTACATGTGCCAAAGAAAACACATTTCTGGGCCAGGTGCCGTGGCTCATGCTTGTAATCCCAGCACTTTGGGAGGCCAAGGTGGGCGGATCACAAGGTCAAGAGTTTGAGACCAGCCTGGCCAACATAGTGAAACCCCGTCTCTACTAAAAATTACAAAACATTAGCCGGGCATGGTGGCAGGCGCCTGTAGTCCCAGCTACTTGGGAGACTGAGGCAGGAGAATGGCGTGAACGCGGGAGGTGGAGCTTGCAGTGAGCTGAGATCGCGCCACTGCACTCCAGCCTGGGCGACAGAGCGAGACTGTCTCAAAAAAAAAAGGAAAACACATTTCTGGATTTCATTTGACCTGCAGTTATTCATTTCTGAGCTGGTCCCTTCACCCATTTTGTAGATAAAGAAACTGAGGCGCAGAGAAGTCAAGCTCTCCCAGCCAGCTGAGTCAAAGAGGCATTAATTTGAACATGGACCTGCTTTTGTTTTCAAGTCTGTTGCTCTTTTATGTATAACACAAACAACACCCTTCTTCCTTGGGTGATGCAGTCAGTAATGGCCCAACAGAAAGACTACCCAGCCAGTGTTTGACATTCTAGGAATGTATTGACAGAATTGGAGCACCGTCATCTCGGACGAACACCGTCACTTTAAGTTCCAGGTCCCTTTCTAGTCTCATGCGTTTCAAGGAAATCACTTCTCTTCTAACTACAAGCAGCCAGAAAGAGCAGACAGTAAAACACAGATTAAGACATCTCGGGCACAGAGGGAGGTGGGGGGAAAGTCTCTTGGGTAACTGCCGGACTTCACCCTCATACAATGGGCCCCAGTAAAACAGTGGGCCATAATAAGCACATTCCTTTCCCTTCAAGTGCACTAAGATAGGGAAGCTAAATCAGACTCAGGGGGTATGTCCGCAGCTGCAGAAAGATGTATGGGGACAGACACACAACTCTGCCTCCCAGATAAGCACAACAAAGAGACACAAAAGCAGTCTGAACATCTGATAAACTCTCCCACCCTGAATCCTTAGAAACTCTTAGTCTCTAAGAGAGTGTGGCTTCTGACCTAACTCGCTCAGAATTCCCTCCCAGATTTGAAATAAACCTGTTGACTGTCAAGCCACCCTTCGTGTTTCTCTCCTCTTTCTTTAATTCTTACATGTATAGTTTAAGAAAAGGGGCCAGGTGCAGTGACTCATGCCTGTAATCCCAGCACTTTGGGAGGCTGAGGCAGGGCGATCACCTGAGGTCAGGAGTTCAAGACCAGCCTGGCCAACATGATGAAAACCTGTCTCTACTAAAAATATAGAAAATTAGCCAGGCATGGTGGTACATGCCTGTAATCCCAGCCACTTGGGAGGCTGAGACAGGAGAATCGCTTGTACTCAGGAGACGGAGGTTGCAGTGAACTGAGATTGCGCCACTGTACCCCAGCCTGAGCAAGACAGCGAGACTCCATCTCAAAAAAAAAAAACAGAGAGAGAGAGAGAGAAAAGGGAGAGAAGCAGGTGAAGCAGCATGGAGAACACATTAATAGCAAGACTAAGCAGTTATAGAGTCTTCTAGGAAAAGTGGAGGTGAGTGAATAGCATGAGTGTAAACTGTGTGCCAGGCACAATGCTTGTAGCTCTGCATGCAGCATTTACTTAACTTTACCATAGATCGAGGAGATGTCGTTGTTCCCAGCTTATGGATGTGGAAATGAAGGATATGCTGTGAGAAAGTGCCCAAGGTCTCATAGCTGGGCAGTGGCAGAGCTGGAATTTAAACTCAGGTCTTTTCCCTCCCAATGACTCCACCATGTGGCTTCTTGGGCTCACGAAACTTAGGAGATGAGCAAAGGCCAATGAATTACCCCTGGGTTGGGAGAATCCAGGGCAGCATCATTTAATTCAGGCTGGGATATGGAAAGCTCCCTGGACCCTGGAGGGGAGGCAGGTTGGCAGATTCTTCCGGGCAGAAACTTCTTGGTGGACATTGCTACATGGTTAACGATTAAGGAGAGGGAGCAGAGGAAAGAGGGCATCTGAGGAAGAGTCTAAAGGCATGGAGCAGAAGGCTAAGGTTTGGAAGGAGACTTCAGAGATGTCCCCAAGAGGACTCTCAGGTGCAAACATGATGCTGTGTTCTTCTTTGCCTTCAAGATAAATATATTCTGCTTTTTCTTTCCTGCTAGTCTAATGGGACTGTAATTTCTGGATATTTGAGGATAGAATATGGCAGGGAGTATAAATGGAACTGAGAATCTAGTTCAGTCATCTATGCCAGAATTTAGCATGTCTGGAATGCCATACCTGCTCAGAAGGTGTGTGATAGAGGAAGAAAGGAGGGAGGAAGAATGAAGGCAGGCAGGAAGGAAATAAAAGAAAGACTGGGAAGCAAACAAAAGCGCCCCTGTCAAGACTTGATAAAATTGATTTCCTTTCCCTGAGTCCCAGATACCTTATCTGTAAAATAATGAGAACATTTTGTGGGGCAAGTGATCTACCTTGTAAGGCAGCTGCAAGGACAAATGAAGGTTGCAGATGTATGAAAACTTTGAAATGCAGATGCAGGTGGGGCGTGGTGGCTCAAGCCTGTAATCCTAGCACTTTGGGAGGCCGAGGCAGGCAGACCACCTGAGGTCAGGAGTTCGAGACCAGCCTGGCCAACATGGTGAAACCCCGTCTCTACTAAAAATACAAAAATTAGCCAGGCGTGATGGCACATGCCTGTAATCCCCCCTCCTTAGCAGGTTGAGGCAGGAGAATTGCTTGAACCCGGGAGGCAGACGTTGCAGTGAGCCAAGATCGCACCATTGCACTCCAGCCTGGGTGAGAAAAGCAAAACCGTCTTAAAAAAAAAATGCGGCCAGGCGTGGTGGCTCACGCCTGTAATCCCAGCACTTTGGAAGGCCGAGGCGGGAAGATCACAAGGTCAAGAGATTGAGACCATCCTGGCCAACATGGTGAAACCCTGTCTCTACTGAAAATACAAAAATTAGCTGGGCATGGTGGCGCATGCTTGTAGTCCCAGCTACTCTGGAGGCTCAGGCAGGAGAATCGCTTGAACCCAGGAGGTGGAGGTTGCAGTGAGCTGAGATCGCACCACTGCATTCCAGCCTGGCGACACAGCGAGACTCCGTCTAAAAAAAAAAAAAAAAAGCACATGCATAGCATGTATAGCAGTAATTTCACATGTGGCTTAAAATCCCTGAGTGTGCTTTGTACTATCAGGTAGATGTAATACACACATGACATTCCGACTTCTGTGAAATGGTCAGTCAAAGGGCACCTGTGACTTTATGTTGTGAGGATACCCTTTGTGAGCTCATTTTTGAAAAAGTTGTGCTATTGGTGACATTTGGAATTCAGCCTTGAAGGTTCATGGAATCAGGGCACATGGAAAATCAAAGAGGTGAAACAAAAATTAAGAACCTTGACCCAACACTTTCTAACTCACGGTTTCCTTTGGTGCTTGCTCACCGGCTGCTCCCTTCCCTGCAGAGAAGCAGCCTCAGCCTTCAGAGGAAGAATCCGTGAGCCCTGTGCCCTTGCCAGGGAGACCCTAGGGGCTCTGGGACTGTGGGTATTTGAAGTTACCACTGAGATTTAACTTCAAATATTCCCTTGTTAGAATGAGTACAACCTGTGGACTGCATACCAGAACCAGGAAACGCAGCAGGTCCTAATGGAGGAGAGAAATATTTTCTGTGGAACCTACAATGTTCGCATTCTCTCTGACACGTAGGTACTGGGTTCAGAATCTGGGTCTCTAGGGACGCTTGAGTTATCCATACTGACACTTGGGATTTCCCTGACCTTTGTGTACATGGAAAGGCAAGCTCTCCTCACCTCAAGCTCCAGCCCTAAACTTGCACGTGATCTCATGAAGACAATAGCTGCTTCATTTTGCACCATTCTTGGCAGTGGGTAAAGGATATTTTCCCTTTATAAATTTTGGGTATGCTGACCAACAACCTTTTGCACAAGTCACACATAAAATCTTTATTTTTTGAAATCTCTTTATTTTGTTATATTAATTTTAGAAATAATATACAGTTATTGGAAAAAGTCTTCTAAATGCCAGAAAATGTGTAGAGAAAGGCAAAGTTAGCCGGGCGCGGTGGCTCAAGCCTGTAATCCCAGCACTTTGGGAGGCTGAGACGGGCAGATCACAAGGTCAGGAGATTGAGACCGTCCTGGCTAACCCGGTGAAACCCCGTCTCTACTAAAAAATACAAAAAACTAGCCGGGCGAGGTGGCAGGCGCCTGTAGTCCCAGCTACTCGGGAGGCTGAGGCAGGAGAATGGCGTGAACCCAGGAGGCGGAGCTTGCAGTGAGCTGAGATCCGGCCACTGCACTCCAGCCTGGGCGACAGCGCGAGACTCCGTCTCAAAAAAAAAAAAAAAAAGAAAGGCAAAGTTTTCCTGTAGTCTATCACCTAGCAATAACCACCATTAATATTGATGTCTAGCCTTCTAGAATTCTTTTCTTTGCATACTTAGCACAAATTTAAATAGCGGTGGTGTTATATTACACATATTTCTGTAACCCAGCCTAGCAAAGTACTATAGATATCTTCCCATGGTAAATATGACAGTCGTATTTATAATTGCATACTCTGACATCATTTCAATATGCCGAGAGAAGAAGGTTCTTTAATAATCAACTTTCTGCCATATTTGGGCCTAGGACTTCACTTTATATTCACAAGGTTTTGCAAAGTCCACCTCTACTTTATTTTTGGCCATGAATCTTATTAACAAATTGCATCTTGACAATAGAACAGTCAGTATGAGGAAGACAGAGAAGATAAGATCGGGGAAAGGCAAAGTCAAGTTTTTATGGATAGTATGGTGATAACTGTTCTTTAGAAGAGATGGTGACTCGTTGAACTCTAGGTATGAATAAGGGCAAAAATATCAAGAATTGCTCCTTATATGTGTGTACATATACATATATATACACACACATATACACATATGTACATGTATGTATATTAAAAAGTATATATACACACACATACACATATGTACATGTATATATATAAAAAAAGTATATATACACACGCACACATATATATTTTAAAGAACAGTTATCACCATACTATCTGTATTTCTTTTTTCAGAGTGAACCTCATTCTGTCGTCCAGGCTGGCGTGCCGTGGTGCAATCTTGGTTCATTTTAACCTCCACCTCCTGGGCTCAAGCGATTCTCCTGCCTTAGTCTCCCAAGTAGCTGGGACTATAGGCACATGCCACCACGCCTGGCTAATTTCTGAATTTTTTTGTAGAGATGGGGTTTCATTCTCTGGTTAGGTTGGCCTCAAAGCTCCTCGTATACATCCCTGTTTGTTGGAATGATCCTTCTCTACTCTGCAGTCCTAGTGTCATTAATAATAGTGTCCCCAGTTTGGGTGTGGTGGATCATGCCTGTAATCCCAGAACTTTGGGAGGCTGAAGTAGGAGAATTGCTTGAGGCCAAGAGTTGGAGTTTACAGGGAGTTATTATTGCGCCCCTGTACTCCAGCCTGGGTGACAGAGCAAGACCTTGTCTCTAAAAATAAATAAATAGTGTCCCCTTTCACAATAAAAATCTCTCAGTTTGGACAATACATTATTTGGTCATCCTGTTCATACTTTACCTATTTGCTAATAATCCTGTGATTGAAACATTAATTCAACTCACCTAGTTTTATGGGACAATAAGTTCATTATAAGTAAGGTCCTTATCTGATAATTCTTTATATTTCCTGTGGTATCTGCTAGCACAGGACTTTGAACCTAACGTATGCTCACTGGATATCGATTAAGGGAAAAAAGAAAAGAAAAGAAATATAGTGTGCAGAGGACTTCCCAACTGTGTTCCTCTGATGTTTTCCAAGAAAAAAGATTTCCATGATCAGTTAAATTTGGGCAATGCCACATACTCCATTCTCTCTCTCGGGGATTTAGCATACATTTACAGAATTTTTTTAAAAATTGCCTTTTGTCTTTAGTTTTTAAATTTGACGGAAATGGATTTTTGTCATGTATGAGAGTGGGGATCCTTCAGGGCCTGTTAATTCTCGACCTTGCCTTCTGCTGCCTCCCTTGTTGAAAGGCCCTGATTTTTTCTTTACACCACTGCTGTAGGCGAAAGTCAGGGGGCTAAGTCAGTCCCAGGAAGGACACAGAATCTTCTTTCATGGATAATCCTTTTCCCCTGGCACTCAGGTGGGATCAAAAAAGAGTCATCCACTATTCCGGGGGAGATCTGATAGCTGTGTCATCTAATCGAAAGATCCACCTTCTGGACATCATACAAGGAAAAGTGATACCCGTTGAATTCCGAGGCCATGCTGGGAGTGTCCGGGCCCTCTTCCTATGTGAGGAGGAAAATTTTCTCCTAAGCGGGAGCTATGACCTAAGTATCAGGTGAGGAGTCCAAAGGCATCATGATCCCCATCCCACCTAAGGCCTAGAGGCAGCTCATGGAAGAAGTGGGCATGCTTTTTTCTTTTTATATTTAACAGTTATCCTTGGCCGGGCGCGGTGGCTTCATTCATGGGAGGCCGAGATGGGATTTAGAGATCGAGACATCCTGGTCATAGTGAAACCCCCGGCTCTCTATTGTTAGGGTCACGGGGCTGCCGGGCGAGGTGGTATGCCCAGTTGCCGGGAGGTTGAGGTCGAATGAGCGTGGACCCTGGAAGCTTTGTGCCACCCATTACTGCACTCCAGCCTGGCGACAGAAGTGAGATTCGCTCAAAAAAAAAAAAAAAAACAGTTATCCTAGAAGATACTGACTCTAGAATAGCTTCAGCTTATTATTTTGGCAAGGAAAAAAGGTCAGGAATGTTTTTTGCTTAAAATTTGAATGAGATAGATTTATAACAGTTATCAGATATTTTCTTTTTTTTCTTTTTTTTTTTTTTTTTTTTTGAGACGGTGTTCCTGCTGTGCTCCTGCAGGCTGGAGTGCAGTGGCGTGATCTCGCTCACTGCAAGCCCGGGCCCCTCCCGGTTCACAAAGCATTCTCCCCAGCCTCCCAAGTAGCTGAGACTACAGGCTTCGCCACCACGCCTCGCTAGTTTTTTTGTATTTTTAGTAGAGATGGTTTTCACCTATACAGCCAGGATAGTCTCATCTCCTGACCTCGTGATCCACCACTTCTCGGCCTCCCAAAGTGCTGGGATTACAGGCTTGAGCCATCACCGCCTCAGATATATTTCTTTTTTTTTGAGACGGAGTCTCACTGTGTCTCCCAGGCTGGAGGCAGTGGCGCTGACTGCTCACCATGGTTCACTCGGTTCACGCTTCATTCTCCCTCGCCTCAGCCTCCCAAGTAGCTGGGATTCGAGCAGGCGCCAGCCATCAAGCCTCGCTAGTTTTTGTATTTTTAGTAGAGACGGGGTTTCACCATGTTAGCCAGGATAGTCTCGATCTCCTGACCTTGTGATCCACCCGCCTCGGCCTCCCAAAGTGCTGGGATTACAGGCTTGAGCCACCGCGCCCGGCCCTCAGATATATTTTCTAATTGATGAGTGCAAGTCAGAAAAATTTTCTTTATTATCATTCTTAGATGAAGAAATAATTTACCTTTGTTCTTACAGATTCTTTCAGGGAACATGGCTTTTTATGGGTATGAGACAGACTATAGAGGCAAAATAGTGTTTTAAAAACGCATATGTATGTATATTTTTAAATAGTATAACAAACACTCATGCATCCATTACTCAGGCCAAGAAATCAGATATCACCATTTCCTAACCCTCTCACTGTGCCTTTCTCTCCTTGCTTCTTCCTGCCAACCAGAGGTAATGTTATCCTAATTTTATACTAATTATTCCCTTGCATTTCTTTGTCATTTTTGCTTCCTTCTTATATATCTCCAAAAGTATTAATTACTTTTGCCTGTTTTTGAACTCAACATAAAAGGAATCATATTTTTAAAATTTGTTGGTACTTCATTCTTACATGGAACTATATTTTTGAGATTCACCTATATGATGTAGGTGGCAGTAATTAACTTATTTCACTGAGATACAGTATTACATTTGACGATTGTATCATAACTCATGTGTTTGTTTTTCTGTTGGTGGACATTTGCATTCTTTCTAGTTTTTTGTTTGTTTGTTTTCTGAGACGGAATCTCGACCTGGTTGCCCAGGCTGGAGTGCAGTGGCACGATCTAGGCTCACTGCAAGCTCCGCCTCCCGGGTTCACGCCATTCTCCTGCCTCAGCCTCCCAAGTAGCTGGGACTACAGGCGCCCGCCACCACGCACCGCTAATTTTTTTGGTATTTTTTAGTAGAGATGGGGTTTCACCGTGTTAGCCAGGATGGTCTCGATCTCCTGACCTCGTGATCCACCTGCCTCGGCCTCTCAAAGTGCTGGGATTACAGGCGTGAGCCACCATGCCTGGCTCTTGTTTCCAGTTTTTCATTATTTCAAAGAATGCTGCCAGAGATGGGTCTTGGATGTGTCCCCTGATGCCCATGTGCACGAGTGTTTTAAAGGTATATTCTTAGCATGGGAATTTCTAGGAAGGAGTACTAAACTGCTTTCCAATGCGGTTATATTAATTTACATTCCCATTTGCAGCATATGAGAATATCTCTTCTTATGTATTCTCACAAACACTTAATATTGTCAATCTAACAGTTTTGTCAATCTGATGGATATTAAATAAAACTCACTGTGTTTTATTGGGGTTTAAATTTTAACTTTTCTGATTATTAATGAAGTTGAGCACCTTTTCATATGTGTATTAGGGTCTCCAGAGAAACAGAACCAATAGGATGTGTATATACATACGAGATTTATTATAAAGTATTGACTTGTGTGATAAAGGCGGCTGGCAAGTCCAAAATCTGGGGGCTGGAGACCCAGGAGAGCCAACAGTGCAGATGAAGCCCAAAGGCTGTCTGCCAGAGAATTCCCTCTCACCAGGACTACCTATTAACTTTGTTCACAGTATCTACATGAATTTTGTTGAACAAAAATTCTCAAAATGGGACGGGCGCGATAGCTCACGCCTGTAATCCCAGCACTTTGGGAGGCCCAGGCGGGCGGATCATCTGAGATCAGGAGTTTGAGACCAGCTTGACCAACATGGAGAAACCCCATCTCTACTAAAAATACAAAATTAGCCGGGCATGGTGGCACATGTCTGTAATCCCAGCGACTCAGGAAGGCTGAGGCAGGAGAATTGCTTGAACCTGGGAGGTGCCACTGCACTCCAACCTGGGCAACAAGAGCGAAACTCGGTCTCAAAAAAAAAAAAAAATCAATATGAATGTAATAAAACATCAGTTTATCAGGGTTTTTTCCCCTTCATTTTTGTGATTCTTCCCTCTTCCAGGTCACAGAGATATTTTCTAATATTTTCTTCTACCAACATTACGGTTTTATCTTTTGCATTCAGTTTTTTAATCTATTTGCAATTCAACCTTATAT
Source organism: Papio anubis (assembly GCF_008728515.1). NCBI lineage: Eukaryota > Metazoa > Chordata > Mammalia > Primates > Cercopithecidae > Papio > Papio anubis. Next base: position 15,073,394 of record NC_044992.1, on the reverse strand, counting down.
GTGGCGTTAGGTAGGGTTTCCATTTCATTTATTTGTATTTAAATAAAGTCAGCAGTCTCTCCCCCACAGCAACTACTATATAACCTGCCACTTCCTCCACTGATTTGTGGTGCTATCTTTATCACATGGAAATTTCCCATATGTGCATGAGAATGTCCCTGAGCTCTCTGATCTAGTCCATTGTCTGTTTTTCTGTTTTTAATCAAAATCCCCCTTCTTGAAAATTGTTTGTTTTATTTTTAGGTATGCATTTAGAGAATGTTTTAAAATGTGATGGGGAGGGAAATTCTACTTTTCACTTTTCTTTCTTTCTTTTTTTTTTTGAGACGGAGTCTAGCTCTGTCGCCCAGGCTGGAGTGCAGTGGCGCCATCTCGGCTCACTGCAAGCTCCGCCTCCCAGGTTCACGCTATTCTCCTGCCTCAGCCTCCTGAGTAGCTGCGACTACAGGCACCCACCACCACGCCCGGCTTGATTTCCTGTATTTTTAGTAGAGACAGGGTTTCACCGTGCTAGCCAGGATGGGCTCAATCTCCTGACCTCGTGATTCGCCTGCCTTGGCCTCCCAGAGTGCTGGGATTACAGGCGTGAGCCACTGCACCCGGTCTCACTTTTCTTTTTTATGTAAAGCTATAGTATATAAGTTTTGAGTTTTTGGAGTAAGTTGATCAACTTTCAATAAAACCTAACCAGACTTTTTATTGGGATTGCATTGAATTTATAGATTAGTTTGGTAAACACACTCAATTAAATAATCTGTGGTCTTTCTTAGAGCCTTAAAGTTTTTTTCATAAAAGTCCTGTGTATTTTTACTTAATGCCTGTAAACGTTATAATTTTGTTACTGTTGTGAATGGTATCTTAATTTTGCTTATGTTTTCAAATTAGTTATTGCTGGCATAGAGAAATGCAATTGATTTTTGTAAATTGATCTTGTGTCTGGCATCCTTGCCAAACTCTCTTATTAGTTCTAAAAGCATGTATGTTTAATAATTGGTTTTTCTATGTAGACAATCTTATCAACTGCAAATGACTATATATATATTTTGTTGTTGTTGTTGTTGTTTTGTTTTGTTTTTTTTTTAAGATAAAGTCTCACTCTGTTACCAGACTGGAGTGCTGTGGCGTGATCTCAGCTCACTGCAACCTCCGACTCCCTGATTCAAACAATTCTCCTGCCTCAGCCTCCCGAGTAGCTGGGACTACAGGCACATGCCACCATGCTTGGCTAATTTTTTTTTTTGTATTTTAGTAGAGACAGGGTTTCACTATGTTGGCCAGGATGGTCTCGATCTCCTGCCCTCGTGATCTGCCCACCTCAGCCTACCAAAGTGCTGGAATTGCAGGCATGAGCCACTGCGCCTGGTCAACAATATATTATCTTCTTTTCTAATGCCTATACCACCTTTTGTTTTTCTTTCCTTCTAACTTTGCCTAGGCCTTCCAGTGCTGTGGCAGGCAGTAGCAGTGAGAGTGGGCATCTTCATCTTGTTCCCCTTCTGGAAGGGAATATATCTACAATTTCTCCACTGAGCATAATATTTACTGTTATGACTTTGGCTTATATCTTTTACTAAATCCAGAAAGTTCCTTCTATTCCTATTTTTCTAAAAGTATTTATCAAATACCTTTTCTTGCATAAATTTAGAAAACCAACCTGAAGACATAAACCACCATACTGCTAGAAACAGAAATTCAAAACATGCTTTCTTTCAGAGCACTGTGCCATCATTCAATGCACTGTGGCTGCATTGGAGGCTCTGAGAAACTGGTAAGGCATTGGTAAGGCTGCAAGACCCTTGGGAATATTAGAAGAAAAACCTTAACATAGTCAAAAAACCCCAAAGACATATTAATCGTTTTTATGTGCAAAACCTCACAATAACTCTATGAAGTAAGTGCAATTTTTTTTTTTTTTTTTTTGAGACGGAGTCTCGCTCTGTCGCCCAGGCTGGAGTGTAGTGGCGCTATCTCGGCTCACTGCAAGCTCCACCTCCCGGGTTCACACCATTCTCCTGGGTGGGACTACAGGTGCTGCCACCACGCCAGGCTAATGTTTTGTATTTTTAGTAGAGACGGGGTTTCTCCATGTTAGCCAGGATGGTCTCAATCTCCTGACCTCGTGATCTGCTCGCCTTGGCCTCTCAAAGTGCTGGGATTACAGGTGTGAGCTCCCCCGCGTGGCCATTAGTACAATTATTGTCCTCAGTTTACAGATGAAGAAACTGAGGTACGTGGTGGTTCAGTAACTTGCCCAGGATCACACAGCTGGTAAGTGATGGCCCTGGGAATGGACTTCAGGAAGCCTGCTCCAGAACCATTATCTCAGCATTCTGCTTTGTCCTGTCTCAAAAGCAGCCTAGCTGAAGTGGAAGTGCAATTGAGAGACCTTGGGCACGTGTTCTTAACAAAAAACAGGATAATTCATCTTTGCTCCCATCTATCTCTTAGATATGCTCTATATGTACATAAATATTTTGGATCTAAGTGACTGGTAAAGGATTCTGTTGCTCTTGTTTGAAGATCTGCTGTACCACTGAATCAGTGCCATGGATTATAAGGCTGGTGGTCATTCAGGATGCTTCTACCTGAAAACCACCTGACATTGATCAAGCATTTTGTACAAGTTAGTCACTATTCCAGTGTTACCTCCACTGGTGCAGGGTTTCTCAACCTTGGCGCTATTGCCATCTGGGGCTGGGAAATTCTTTACTGTGGGGCCTGCCCTGTGCAATGTAGAATGTTTTGCAGCATCTCTGGATTCGATGCACTAGATACCAGTGTCTCTTCCTTCCCTGCTTGTGACCACCAAAAATATCTCCAGCTATTTCCAAATGGCCCCTGGGGGTATAAGTTACCCAGGGTTGACAATCACTGTATTAGTCCATTTAATTCTTCACAAAAACCCTATGATGTAACTACTCATTATTATTTCCATTTTATCAGTAAGGAAAGGAAACTTACACAGAAATTAACTTCCTCAAAGTTACACCAAATAGGTGCTGCAGCTGGGATTCAAATCCAGGCCCCTGACTCTTAAGCTGAACCATGAGGCTCTGCTGCCTCCCAACTACCTACTTATCTACAGGGATTCTACGCAGTATGATCCTCTGAGCCCTCAGGAGCTCTCACAAACATTCTTTTGGCCTGATTCCTGCAGATACTGGGATCTGAAAAGTGGGGCTTGCACACGAATCTTCAGTGGTCACCAGGGGACTATCACTTGCATAGATTTGTGTAAGAACAGGCTCGTGTCGGGAGGAAAAGATTGCCAGGTAAAAGGTGAGTAAGAAGTGCCTTAAATTTTCTAAGAAGTTTCCTGCAACTTATGGGTTACCAAAATGCTTTGTTTTGTTCATTTCTATAGGCTGGCAGTCATTTATTCCCTCCCTCCCTCCCTCCCTTCCTTCCTTCCATCGATCCATCCATTCAACAACTATCTGTAGAATACCTACAACAAGCTACACACTGAGCTAGATGCTGAGGAGAAAAAAAAGGAATAGGATACGGCCCTTTAGATACAACTTTTTATTTCTTCAGAGGGCTCATAGTCTCCTAATGGAAGCAGATACATAAATATATAGTGGGGAATATAATAAATCCATGAACAACAACAGCTGCCATTTACTGAGTACCAATTTTGTGACAGATGCTTAACATACATTATTTAATCCTCACGAGAGCCCCATTGGTAATTTTATAAATGGGCCAAGATATATACATAAAATATAAGCAAAGGAGGCCGGGCGCGGTGGCTCAAGCCTGTAATCCCAGCACTTTGGGGGGCCGAGACGGGCGGATCACGAGGTCAGGAGATCGAGACCATCCTGGCTAACACGGTGAAACCCCGTCTCTACTAAAAAATACAAAAAACTAGCCGAGCGAGGTGGCGGGCGCCTGTAGTGCCAGCTACTCCGGAGGCTGAGGCAGGAGAATGGCGTGAACCCAGGAGGCGGAGCTTGCAGTGAGCTGAGATCCGGCCACTGCACTCCAGCCTGGGCGACAGAGCTAGACTCCGTCTCAAAAGAAAAGAAAAAAAAAAAAAAAAAAAAAAAAGAAAAGCGAAGGAAAGCATACTTACATAGTTAGGGCTAACCTACCATAAATGGTTAAGCACATGGCTTCTGGATCCAGACTCCCTAGGTTCAAATCCCGGCTCTGCCACTCACCACCTACATGACTTGAGCAGGCAACCTAACTTCTCTATGCCTCAGTTTCCTCATCTGTGTAGTGGGGAATAATAATAGTACTTTTCTTGTGAAGATGAGCTCATGCATGTCACACACCTTGAGTGGTCGCCGGCTTACTGTTAGCGCCATGTAAGTATCAACTCTGGTTGTTGTTATATTTTGTCTCAGGCCACTTGTCCTGTTGCCTGAGGAAGAAGGTGCTTTTGGGAAGCACCTTTGAAGGAGACTTTAATGTTTTCATTCCTGAATTCATAGAGTTCACTTTAAACTTTTTTTTTTTTTTTTTTTTTGAGACGGAGTCTTGCTCTGTGGCCAGGCTGGAGTGCAGTGGCACGATCTCGGCTTACTGCAACCTCCACCTCCCAGGTTCAAGTGATTCTCCTGCCTCAGCCTCCCGAGTAGCTGGGACTACAAGCGTATGCCACCACACCCAGCTAATTTTTGTTTTTTTTAGTAGAGATAGGGTTTCACCATGTTGGCTAGGCTGGTCTCGATTTCCTGACCTTGTGATCCACCCGTCTCGGTCTCCCAAAGTGCTGGGATTACAGGCGTGAGTCACTGGGCCTGGCATCAACTTCTTCCTTTTAGGAAACCCTGTTCTGCCACCCACCCACCCACTCTCATCCCCACTACAAGATGCCAGGCAGTTGCTGTAACACAGTCTGTGTTGAAGCAGCAGTAAACCCACCCCTAGCTGCGACCATTTCTCCATAAAATCCAAAAGTCAGATTCAGAAGTATTTAAAAATGTAAGTGAGGGTAGACGACCTTCTTTTATTTTGGGGATAGAAGGTGTGGGTCAGGAAGACAGCGTATGGGAAAAATGACAACACTACATGTATGCCGTGATTTTCTTTCTTTTTTTTTTTAATTTTACCTGCCCCTACTCAAGCTGTATGCCATGATTTTTATGAACTCTACTTGATAGCAAGCATGTTTCAGGCTTGATGAATCAGCTGATTGGAGATGAGCTGTCTAGCACTTGGGCCTCAAGGCTAAGTTCTAGGGCCATAGCCAACAGGTGGCTCCCCCAACCACCTGTATTCAGGGCACATCTGTGCTGTGGGTACATGAGCTGTTGGTGAGCCTGTCCTGTGGAGGTGCTAGGCCAGGGGAAGTCCTTCTAGAGTCCGACTTGATGGGCTCGATGAGTCTTTTGCTTCTGTGATGGGGAGCAGAACTCCACTGTCAACTTTCCTCTTCCCCCTTTTTCCCCACTCCCATCTCTTCCTCTCTCTCCCTCCTGTTCAGTATGGGATGTAGACACAGGGAAGTGCCTGAAGACGTTTAGACACAAAGACCCCATCTTGGCCACCAGGATCAATGATACCTACATTGTGAGCAGCTGTGAGCGAGGGGTGGTGAAAGTGTGGCACCTTGTCATGGCCCAGTTGGTAAAGGTGAGTGGGCAGTGGGCTGCCTTGTGGGAAAGGGCACTGGGGAGGAGATGGGTGGGCCCCTGGGCCCCCCCTACCTAGCTCCTCAGGTCATCCTAGAGCAACTGAGTATGGCCGTCAAGAAGGACAGTCCTGAAGCTCTAAAGGGGAGGGCCCCAAAATGGGGCATTCAGAGTCCGTGGAGGGTAGGGGCTCCACTGCCCACATCATGACCCATGGTATCATGGGGTTGGTGGAGGAAGGCTGCATTCTGACTCAGCATGAGTTATGGGCTCAGGGCCTTCTAACAGCAGTGGAGGTGAAGTACCTTTTTCTCCTCAAGAGTATTGCACTCTGTAGGGCCAGACGCAGTGGCTCACACCTGTAATCCCAGCATTTTGGGAGGCCGAGGCGGGCGGCTCATGAGGTCAGGAGTTCGAGACCAGCCTGACCAACATAGTGAAACCCCATCTCTACTAAAAAAAAAAAAATACAAAAAATTAGCCGGGCATGGTGGCGGGCGCCTGTAACCTCAGCTACTTGGGAGGTTGAAGCAGGAAAATCGCTTGAACCCAGGAGGCGGAGGTTGCAGTGAGCTGAGATCACGCGTCTCCAAAAAAAAAAAAAAAAAGTGTTGTATTCTGGCATGGGGTGAAGGGATGAACAAAGCATTTTTTTCCTAAGAAGAAAATACTGGGGGATGAACAGAGAATGTTTTTTCCTCCTTGCTCTCTAATGAAGAGAGAACATGGATGGTCTTGAAAGTGATTGGTTGGTCATGAAACCTATTCTTGCTGGATCTGAACCCCTGGCCTTAGCGGGTGGTGGCGATATATGATTTGCAGCAGGAACACAGGATCACAGTGAAAAGTGGCTGGCTTGGTCTGTGGAATTTTCCCACCAATCCTGTCACTATGGCCAATCCAGCAGTTGCAGGCACAGGGATGGCCCATGTGCACTCTGCGTTCTGGCAAGGAGCTGGGATAGCACATGTTGCCTTCGTCCTTCTGACAGCAAAGGACAGTGATTTCTGGCCCTTTCTGGTGCTCCAAGAAGGTAGTGTCTGCCCCAGACACAGACCCACCAGGAACGTGGCCCCTCCCTGATCCCATTCCTCTGTAACCAGAGAGAGAGCTCTACGTGGAATGGACTCCATTGGCCTTCTTTTTTTCTTTTCTTTTTCTTTTTTTTTTGGAGACAGGGTCTTGCTCTGTCACCAGGCTGGAGCACAGTGGCGAAATCTTGGCTCACTGCAACCTCCACCTCCCTGGTTCAAGCGATTCTCCTGCCTCAGCCTCCCAAGTAGCTGGGATTACAGGTGTGCGCCACCATGCCCAGCTAATTTTTGTATTTTTAGTAGAGACGGGGTTTCACCATGTTGGCCAGGATGGTCTCGAACTCCTGACCTCATGATCCGCCCACCTCGGCCTCCCAAAGTGCTGGGATTACAGGCATAAGTCACCATGCCCGGCCTCCATTGGCCTTCTTACAGCAAAAGCAAGGTTAGCTCAGGTACCTACCAAGTGAATGGCAATCACAGATTGATGGGGGGTGGCTTTGGCATTCATCTGAAGAAGCCTCAGCTTTGGTTCTTGGAGGAGTCACAGTCTGAGTTGAAGACAGTGGTATCTTTTCTTGCAGACTCTCAGTGGCCACGAGGGAGCCGTGAAGTGCCTGTTCTTCGACCAGTGGCATCTCCTCTCGGGAAGCACTGATGGCCTGGTCATGGCCTGGAGCATGGTGGGGAAGTATGAGCGCTGCCTGATGGCCTTCAAGCATCCCAAGTAGGTGCCTGTGAAGCCTGGAGTGGTGAACCTGGTGTCCTTCCCTTCCCCGTCATAGCCTAGAGTGCAATCATTGGCAGACCTTCTGCTCCCTGTGGCCATCGTGTTCTCTGCACTTCACCCTCTCTGCTTCCTTCCTCTTCCACCTGGGACCCATTTTCCCCCACCATCTTCTCTGTTTGGCCATTAACCTTTTCCACTCTTCCTTGTTTCTCTTGCGAAGTAACTATAGGAGCTGGGGGTTTTGAGAAGTTATTGAATTCTTTTTTGTTTTTGAGATGGAGTCTCACTCTGTCACCAGGCTGGAGTGCACTGGCACAACCTCGGCTCACTGTAAGCTCCACCTCCCAGGTTAATGCTATTCTCCTGTCTCAGCCTCCCGAGCAGCTGGGACTACAGACACCCACCACCGTGCCCGGTTAATGTTTTGTATTTTTAGTAGAGACGGGGTTTCACCGTGTTAGCCAGGATGGTCTCGATCTCCTGACCTCGTGATCCGCCCGCTTCGGCCTCCCAAAGTGCTAGGATTACAGGCGTGAGGCACCACGCCCAGCCTGAAATTTTATATTTATGACCCTCATGATAAATTCATACCTGATAGCTATCAGACATATGAATACTGGCAGAACCATCCCAAATAATGCCAATTCTAATAAACTTAAAATTCTAGGAATTGGTCTTTATCCCAGGATGCTTGTGCTCACAAAAGCTTAAAAATGATCCAAAGACTTTAAAAGAGCTGAGAGCTTAAAAAGAGGCACTTATAACTACAAGTCTACAGGCTGGATCCTATTCCAGGGTAGCAAATGGATGTCATTTTACATGCCAATTCAAATTTAGTGGTGGTGGCTGCTTGGAATCAAGTAATAAGCATTCTGAGGTCACATCCGTGCTTGTTTGGAAAGAGTATTGTGGTCAATTCTGCCATGGTCATCAGTTTTATATGCTACTCTATGCTACTCTTATACTACATGAATATAGCTTCTTTCCCTGAATGCATTATAAAAATTTCCAGGAAACTAAATGCTACCTTAATTGATTAAAAGAATAAGTGGGCTTTTGGCCGGGCGTGGTGGCTCACACCTGTAATCCCAGCTCTTCGGGAGGCCAAGGCGGCCAGATCATGAGGTCAGGAGATGGAGACCATCCTGGCTAACACCGTGAAACCCTGTCTCTACTAAAAATACAAAACATTAGCCGGGCGTGGTGGCGGGCGCCTGTAGTCTCAGCTACTCAGGAGGCTGAGGTAGGAGAATGGCATGAACCCTGGAGGCGGAGCTTGCAGTGAACCGAGATGGCGCCACTGCACCCCAGCCTGGGTGACAGAACAAGACTCCGTCTCAAAAAAAAAAAAATAAATAAATAAAAAGAATAAGTGGGCTTTCTAGGGGATCCATCGGGGAAACTTATTTTTAGTAAATTGATCTTTTTTTTCTGGCCTACAGTGACTTATCTTACCCTTAGATATTAAGAGTCAAAATGAACCATGATTGCTTCCTGATTGCTGAGTTTTGTGCAAAGCCCTCTTAGTCCCCACCACAAGACTATAACTCCATCCAGCCAGCTTAGTAAACCTTCTGGATTATCAAGCCTTGATCTCCGGGAGGAAGTCAAGCTTTATGAAATCACCTGAAAATGTCAACTATATGTTTTAAAAGCTTCTAAGCAGGATTCAGTAGGATTAGTTAGTGAGCGGAAAATAATTTGTTCCCAGCAAGCCCAGCAATTTCGTCACGGTTCCATCATACCATTAGCCTCTCCCTCCACCTCTGCTATGAGACCTTCTCAGACAATTCCCACTCCTATTGAATGACAGTCCCTAATATACCATTCATATTAGCTCCTGCTATCCTGCATAGTAACAGAAAAACCATAGACATTTGGAAGACAGGGTCAATACTCTCATTTGTAGGTCTCTTTCTCCCACCTTGTCTGTAGGAGCTCTGTGCTCAATAAATGTATCTAACTGATTGGTAACAAGGAATAATTTGACAGCTTGCCTTTCTGGAAAGTTCTAACGATTGGACTGATAACTCATCTTTTGAATGTGACATAGGTGAGAAAGCAGATATAGTTGCTATCTGTCCTTTGATGGAAGAAGGGCTGGAGAAAGTGGTCTTTCCATTCCTGATGTAATATTTTTTCAACCAAAATTAAGATTTTGCACATAGCGTGGGACAGAATGGATATGAGGGAGGAAATTTGAGGATGCAAAATAGGACTGACAGGAATGATGATCTTTGGAAAAGCTTCTGTACTTGTAGTGTCTTTTTATAAATTTATTTTTATTTCTATTTTTATTATTATTATTTTTAATGGCGTGTCACTCTGTTGCCCAGGCTGGAGTGCAATGACGTGATCTCGGCTCACTGCAACCTCTGTCTTCCAGGTTCCAGCAATTCTCCTGCCTCAGTCTCCTGAGTAGCTGGGACTACAAGCATGTGCCACCATGCCTGGCTAATTTTTGTATTTTTAGTAGAGACAGGGTTTCACCAAGTTGTGCAGGCTGGTCTCGAACTCCTGACCTCAAGTGATCCACCCACCTTTATATTAGTATATAGTATCCCAGACTCCCAAAGTGCTGAGAATACAGACGTGAGCCACAGTGCCCTGCCTGTAGTGCTTTTTTTTTTTTTTTAAATATAAGCCTGGCCAACATGACAAAACCCTGTCTCTACAAAAAATACAAAAATTACCCTGGCATGGTGGCACACACCTGCAGTCCCAGCTACTTGGGAGCCTGAGGTGGGAAGATCACCTGAGCCTGGGGAGGTTGAGGCTGCAAAGAGCTGTGATTGTGCCACCACACTCCAGCCTGGGCAACAAAGTGAGACCTTGTTTCAAAAAACAAAACAAAAAACTTTATTCCTTAATGTATTTTCCATAGCTCACATTGTAATTTGCTTTTCGCTGCAATTTTTAATTAGGATACGATTCACATAACATAAAATGTACCACTTTTGTGTGCAATTCAATTTTTAAAGTATTTTTAAAAGTATATTCATAATGTGCAACCATTACCACTATCTAATTACAAACATTTCCATCAGTCAGTAGAAATGTCCCCTGCTTTATTCTTTATATTAGTAATCTGAGTCTTCTCTCTTATTTTCTTGGTCAAAGATTTGTCAATTGTCTAGCTAATAGTTTGTTGACTTTTTTTTTTTTTTTTTTTTTTTTGAGACAGAATCTTGCTTTTTCTCCCAGGCTGGAGTGCAGTGGTGCAATCTCAGCTCACTGCAACCTCCACCTCCCCGGTTCAAGTGATTATCCTGCCTCAGACTCCCGAGTAACTGGGATCACAGGTGCCCACCACTGCACCCGGCTAATTTTTGTATTTTTTCGGAGAGACGGGGTTTTGCCATCTTGGCCAGGCTGGTCTCGAACTCCTGACCTCAGGTGATCCAACCACCTAGGCCTCCCAAAGTGCTGGGATTACAGGCGTGAGCCACCACACCTGGCCGTTTGTTGACTTTTTAAAAAGAGAACCGCTGGGTGCGGTGGCTCATGCCTGTAATCCCAGCACTTTGGGAGGCTGAGGCGGGTGGATCACCGGAGGTCAGGAGTTTGAGAGCAGCCTGGCCAACATGGCAAAACCCCGTCTCTACTAAAAATACAAAAATTAGCCGGGCACCTGTAATCCCAGCTACTAGGGAGTCTGAGGCTGGAGAATCATTTGAACCCAGGAGGCTGAGGTTGCAGTGAGCTGAGATCATGCCATTGTACTCCAGCCTGGGCAACAAGAGCAGAACTCCGTCTCAAAAATAAGTAAATAAATAGGCAAATAAAAAAATAATAATAAGAGAACCAACTTTTGGTTTCATTTGATTTTCTGTATTTTTAAATTGTCTATTTCTAATTTCTGCTAAAATCTTTATTATTTTCCTTCTGCTTCCTCGTTTGAGTTTCATTTGATCTTTTTCAAGTTTTTTAAGGTGAAAGATTATTGATTGGAGAAAGGTAGGCATCTACTGCTATAAATTTCCCTCTGAGCACTGCTTAGCTTCATTCCATAAGTTTTGATAGGTTGTGTTTTCATTTTCATTTATCTCAAAACTACTTTCTCATTGCCTTTCTGATTTATTCTTTGACTCAGTGGTTAAGACAAGGTTGTTTAATTTCCACATAATTAAGAATTTTCTAAATGTCTTTCATTATTCATTTCTAATTTAATTTCATTGTAGTTGGAGAGCATACTTTGTATGATTTCAGTCTTTCAAAATATATTGAGATTTGTTTTGTAGCCTAACATATGGTCTATCCTGGAGAATGTTCCATGTGCATCTGAGATAAGTGTGTGCTCTGCTGTTGTCTGGTGGAGTGTTCTGTATATGTATGTCAGCTCTAGATAGTTTATGATGATGTTCGTGTCTTCTGTTTCCTTGTGGATCTTCTAACTAGTTGTCCTATCCAGTCCCACCTACTCAGGAGGAGGCTAAGGTGGGAAGATCGCTTGAGCCCAGGAATTTGAGGCTGCAGTAAGCTATGATCTCACCACTGCACTCCAGCCTAGGTATGGAGTGAGACCCTGACCCCAAAGAAAAAACAAACAAACAAACAAAAAAACTTACTTCTGTTATTAATGCTGTTTTCCACAGTCTTATGTATTTTTTGTTCCTGAATTATTTCATTGTTGCCTTTCTTTGCGTTAAATGGATATTTTTAGTGTGTCATTTTAATATCCTTGTCATTTCTCTTTTCTATAATTTGAATGTGTCCCCAAGAAGTATGAGTTAGAAACTTAATCCTTAATGTAAGTGTTAGGAGGTGGAGCCTAATGGGAGGTATTAGGTCACTAGGGCTCTCCTTTCAGGACTGGACTAATGCTACAGTGGGAATGGGTTCATTATTGTGGGAGTGGGTTCCTTATCAAAGGATGATTTCAGCCTTCTCTTCCTCTCTTTTGCCCCCTCTTTGCCTTTGGCACAGCAAGGTTCTCACAAGATGCCAGTCCTTTGGCCTTGGACTTCCCAGCCTCTAGATCCATAACTAATAAGCTTCTGTTGATTAGAAATTACCCAGTGTATGGTATCTTGTTATAACACCACAAAATGGACTAAGACACTTTTCTTTTTTTTTTTTTTTGAGATGGAGTCTCGCTCTGTCACCCAGGCTGGAGTGCAGTGGCCCGATCTCGACTCCCTGCAAGCTCCGCCTCCTGGGTTCACGCCATTCTCCTGCCTCAGCTTCCCGAGTAGCTGGGACTACAGGCGCCCGCCACCATGCCTGGCTATTTTTTTGTATTTTTAATGGAGACGGGGTTTCACCGTGTTAGCCAGGATAGTCTTGATCTCCTGACCTTGTGATCCGCCCACCTCGGCCTCCCGAAGTGGTGGGATTACAGGCGTGAGCCACCATGCCAAGCCAACTAAGATACTTTTCTAATGATAAATCGTCTATTAATCTTACTGAGGATCCTTTTTACATGAGGACCTACTTCTCTCTTGTTGCTTTCATTATACTCTTCACCCTTGGCATCTGAAAATTTGATTATGATGCATCTAAGTATGGACCTCTTGTAGTTTATCCCAGTTAGAGTTTGTTGAGCTTCTTAGACCTGTAAATTAATGTTTTTCATAATATTTGGGAGGTTTTCAGCAATCATCTCTTCAAATATTCTTTTGGCCCCTTTCTCTACTTTCTTCCTGGATCTCCTATTATGATTTGTTTGATGATGTTTTACGGATTTCTGGGGCTCTATTAATTTTTCTTTATTCTTTTTTTCTTTCTGTTCCACACACTGCATAACTTCAGTTGACCTTGTTTCAAGTACTTCGCTTCTTCTACTTGCTTAAATATGCTGTTGAGCCCCTCTAGTGAGTTTTTTTTTTTTTTTCCCCTGTAGTTGTAGTTGTCAGAACGAGGTCCATTCTGTTCCCTCTGCCACCAGGACTGGAGGCTGTTACTTTCATGGCTACCACTGGGCAGGGGGAGGTGGGAAGTGGGACTAAGTTAACATGTCACAAGTCTCACTATTCTTTATTCTTTTTGTTTTTTTTTAAGACATAGTCTTGCTCTGTCACCTAGGCTGGAGTGCAGTGGCACAATTTCGGCTCACTGCAACCTCCGCTTCCAGGGTTCAAGTGATTCTCCTGCCTCAGCCTCCTGAGTAGCTGGGATTATAGGTGCGCAGCACCAGGCCTGGCTAATTTTTTTGTATTTTTAGTAGAGATGGGGTTTCACCATGTTGGTCAGGCTGGTTTCGAACTCCTGACCTCTAAGTCTCATTATTCTTATTGACACTATGCCATTTTACTTGTGTAAGTCCTCCCTAGGTTGCTGTAAACCTTTGATTATTTTCCAGAGTTCTGGATAAGTTAATTTTGGTGAGATCGCGTCACTGCATTCCAGCCTGAGTGACAGAGCGAGACTACGTCTCAAAATAAAAAAAAAAAAAAAGAAAAAAGAAAACTGAAGACTGAGAGATTAAATTACTTTCTGAAAGTTATGCAGCCCATAAGTGGTAGAGTCAGGTTTTGATCCCAGGTTTTCTGATCCCAAAGCTTATGGTTTTAATTACTAGGCTACGATGATATAGACTGAACTACCAAATATCCCAGGGATCTATGGGAAAAGAAGTATGGATTCAGCTCAGCAAAATCAAATGAGATACATGAAGAGGCAAACTTTTCTATCACATGACATCTCTCCCAGTGCTGGAGTACATGACTGGCAGACTGTGCTGTGCTTAGGATACCATCAAAGTTATTATATTTCCACCTTGAAAAAATTTAGAAATTTGTTGGGTCTTTCTTTCTTTCCCTTTCCCACTCACCCTTCCTTCCTTCCTTCCTTTCTTCCTTCCTTCCCTTCGTTTCCTTTGTTTCCTTCCTTCCTTTCTCTTTCTTTCCTTTCTTTCTCTCTCTCTTTTTTTCTTTCTTTTGTTCTTTCTCTTTCATTCTTTAGTTCTTTTTTTTTTCCCCTAGGGTCTTATTCTTTTGCCCAGGCTGTAGTGCAGTGGTGCAATCATGGCTCACTATGACCTCATAATGTAAAACTTTTGTGCTCAAGTTAGCCTATCACCTTAGCTTCCCAAGTAGCTGGGACTACAGGCACACACCACCATGCTCCTGGCTAATTTTTAAATGTTTTTTAGAGCCAAGGTCTCAAACTCTTGGTCTCAAGCAATCCTTCCACCTCAGTCTCCCAAAGTGCTGTGATTATAGACATAAGCTCCTATGCTTGGCCTTGTTAGAGTTTTTAATACTTATTTTACAGCTGAGTTCTATCTGTCTGTCTGTCTATCTATCTATCTATCTATCTATCTATCTATCTATATCACATAATCAGGGGTTCACATCATATTTGCCTCCTTGCTGTCCTTTGAGTATGCTGATCATGCTCCTGCCTTTTGAGGTCTTTGTTATTTCTGTTTGGTTAATGGTTGGGGCCTTGGAAAGTCTTCATCTGATCCTGGGATCTGACCAAGTCTGAGGCCAAATGGCACAGGGCGGACGTCATTCTTTTAACACATTGTAGCAATGACCATACTCCGAAAACATGAGCAGACAGTCACTTTTTCAACAAATATATATTAAGGACCTACTATGGGCTGAGTGCTGTGCTAGGTGATAAGTATGCAATGATATGAGTTGTGCCCAAGAGAATCTGAAAGTATACTTGAAATTTGTGTACATGTGTGATGGGGGGAGATGTAGGACGGAATTAAGATAAGAGATGGCTTTTTGGAGAAGGTAGCACATGAACTAGGCCATGAATGGCCTTGGATGGGTAGAGCTGGCAGGAATTGATGGACTTGCTTTGCATACAGAATCTAACAAATTGGTGGTATCAAATTCAACTTTTCGGCGTCATTAACAGGAATAGGGAAATTATACTTCTTAGAATTGAATACTCCACATATCTGGAGTCTAATTGGAACCCAGAAAGGTTCTAGAAAGGATTTTGTTGGAGGAATCTGTCTAGATCTTCTCCTGGTCCCCCCTCCCTTTTCCTATTGGCCATCAAAAAAGGACATTCCTAGATTTCATCCCTGGATACAATTTTCCTTAAGGATATTTCACTGAAAGAATAAAAGTCACCAATTTAAGATAAAAAAGAAACTGCTCAAATGTAAAGTATTTGCTTAATATAATGATAATCATTTTCCTTCCTGTTTTTTCTTTTTTAATATTATATTATTATTATTATTTTTTGAGACAGAGTCTTGTTCTGTCATCCAGGCTGGAGTGCAGTGGCTTGATCTCAGCTCACTGCAAGCTCCGCCTCCTGGGTTCACGCCATTCTCCTGCCTCAGCCTCCTGAGTAGCTGGGGCTACAGGCGCCCACCACCACGTCTGGCTAATTTTTTGTATTTTTAGTAGAGACGGGGTTTCACCGTGTTAGCCAGGATGGTCTTGATCTCCTGACCTCGTGATTCACCTGCCTTGGCCTCCCAAATTGCTGGGATTACAGGCGTGAGCCACCGCACCCAGCCGATAATACTATTTTAAAAGGAATCAAAACATTAAATAATTCTCAGCATGACTATTGTATAAGTAAAAGCTAGGAATCAAATTGCAAGAGACAAACATGATCATCTATATGTTAGATTAAAAAAAAAAGATAGTGACGTCAGCCCTTTTCTTTTGTCATCTGTGACCCTGTGACCTAATTGCAGGGACAGTAGCTGCAGAATGGAAAGAGGTATGTCTTGAGAGTAGCTCATGGTTTAGTTCCACAATTATAAAATGACAGCAGGCTGGGCGTGGTGGTGCACACCTGTAATCCCAGCACTTTGGGAGGCCGAGGTGGGTGGATCACCTGAGGTCAGCATTTCGTGACCAGCCTGAGACATGGAGAATCGCTTGTACCTGGTAGGCGGAGGTTGCAGTGAGCCAAGATTGCACCATTGCACTCCAGCCTGGGCAACAAGAGCGAAACTCCATCTCAAAAACAAAAAACAAAAAAATCACAGCAAACACCTTTTCAAGGCCAGTTATGACCACTGCCTCTCAATCACACACAAAATACCCCCAACCTACTAACAAATCCAGGCATTTTACGAGAGGATGGGTACTGCCTGCTGCTCTGTTCCCTTCCAGGGAGGTGCTCCACGTGTCCCTTCTCTTCCTCCGGGTCATCAGCGCCTGCGCAGATGGCAAGATCAGAATTTACAATTTCCTCAACGGGAACTGTATGAAGATGATAAAAGCCAATGGCAGAGGCGATCCTGTGCTGTCCTTCTTTATTCAGGGCAACAGGTGGGTGGTAGGTGCGGAGGTCAGAACTGTGAGCGATTATGTTTGATTTTTTCCTCCCTTGGGATACCAGCCCTGGATCTGCTGTCAGGAGAAGACAGTGTGCAGTGACTCTCTACAATTTTGGCTGGGTGGGGCAACAGTCTTGTTGTGGGGACTAACAGGGCTTTGCACAAAACTTAGTAATTGGGAAGCAATCATGGTTCATTTTGACTTTTTTTTTTTGAGACATAGTTTCACTCTGTTGCACAGGCTGGAGCGCAGTGGTGCGATCTCGATCTCGGCTCACTGCAACCTCCGCCTTCCGGGTTCAAGCAATTCTCTGCCTCCGTCGGCCAAGTAGCTGGGATTACAGGCGCCCACCAATATGCCCAGCTAATTTTTAGTATTGTTAGTAGAGATGGGGTTTCACCATCTTGGCCAGGCTGATCTTGAACTCCCGACCTCGTGATCTACCCGCCACGGCCTCCCAAAGCTCTGGGATTACAGGTGTGAGCCACCATGCCCGGCCTGTTTTGACTCTTAATTCATCCTGGGTATTTGTGGGAATTGCAGTGGGTGCAACATAACGCTTCTGTAAGGACCATAGTTCTACCAATGTGCAGCCCCTGCTTGCTCTTTGATCATGCCTTTGGCTGCCTGAGAGCTCTATCAGCTAGCTATCTTTGATGCCTCACTTCTAATGCAAAGAGACATATAGGAGGGTAGGGGGTGGCAGCAGCAGGGGGTACAGTGCGGGGGAGCTGAGCTGGTGAGCTTACAAAACCAGTACCATGACTGACTGCATTGTATGCAGTACTGTGCTTTATATGTGCATAGATTCAGGGTGCTATTATATGAAAAAAACCAAATAGAACTAACCTGTAAATTCTACTTCAAGCTCACTTGAGACATCACTTAATGTCCCTGAACCATATTTTCTTCCTTTTAGTGAAACTTCATTAGTATTATTTACCATCTTAAAGAGGGCAGCCTGGTGATAAGCCTCAATTAATGAACACTTTTCAGTCATGCTGTTTATTAAAAAAAAAAAAAAAAAAAAAAGCTCTGACCGGTTTGCACTCACAGCATCCAAAGAAAGGTGTTTTCCTTTCGGCTTGAGTCTAAAAGGGATTTCTTATTGGCATGACACCCCGCATTCCGTTCCAGCAGTTCCAGCTAAAACAAGTTACTTTTCGAGAGAGTTTATGCTGTTGGTTAAGGTCTTAACATTGCAGCCGTTGGAGCAGAAAGAAATCTGCCAGAGTGTTTTCATTTCTTGTTTACAGTTAAGGGAAGAGCACAGAAAGGCGAGAGCTGCTCGCTTGTAAAACTGGTGGGTTGGGAAGGCAGTGCTGCGGGGGCACAGGCAGGGGACAGGGAGGGCAAGCTCTGGAGCTCTTTGTCTACGGAGCATACAAGTGGGGATTAGAGAAGTTAGAAATCATCTCACTTTATAAAGTACAGATGTTCTGTCTACATCTAGAATGTGTGCAGAGATCCTGGAGTGACGGCATGGAGTGTGTGGTGTCTGTGTGGAGGGTCTGTGAAGCAGAGGAGTCCTCCCCATGAGAGAGCTTTCCTCATTCCCAGCAGCAATAGTAATATTGGGTTTGGAAGCTGTGCTTGAAACAAACAAACAAACAAAAACAGTGAATTTCAAGACATCTGTGTGCAGAGTACCTTCTTGGTACCCTAGGTACTTGGCACTCACTCCAGGAATGGAAATTCATTTAAAAGCATTTTAACTTGAGGCCAGGCGCAGTGGCTCATGACTGTAATTCCAGCACTTTGGGAGGCCGAGGCGGGTGGATCATTGAGTCCTGGAGTTTGAGACCAGCCTGGGCAACATGGTGAAACCCTGTCTCTACTGAAAACACAAAATGAGCTGGGCGTGGTGGTGCGCGCCTGTAGTCCCAGCTACTCGGGAGTTGAGGCACGAGAATCACTTGAACCCAGGAGGCGGAGGCTGCAGTGAGCCGAGATCATGCCACTGCACTCCAGCCTGGACGACAAAGCGAGACTCCCTCTCACAATAAAAAAAATAGAAAAAAATAAAAAAGCATTTTAACTTGAGAAGTGAAACAATCGGAACATATGTGCCCCAATCATGTTTATTTTTTAAAGAAAAGAGTGACAAAGCTAACGACTCCTGCTGCATGGCCTGGTAACTTTCACCACTCTCCACCCTCCAGCCGCCTACACTCCTAGTCTGTTTGGTCATTACCTGGGCACTGTTCCCTTGGTCTAAAGACCAGGTGGGATGGTAATTGCACTGCATCTTTCGGTGGCCTCCACACTCCTTTTGTGGACAACCCTGTTGTTTCGGTTCCAGGATGGTGGTCAACACAGAGAGCAATGTTCTCGTGTTCCAGTTTGAACACATAAAGTGGCAGTATGCCATGGAAAAAACGAAACAAAAGAATAAGAAGGAGAAAGAGGAGGAAAAAGAAGAAAACAGCCTCATGGAAATTCTCTCTAAGTCTAATATGCAGGTTCACAGCCCGAGAGAATCTGTATCCAGTAAACAAACTGTGATCCAAGAGCTTCTACCGAGCAAACCTCCCAAGTCCCGAGTACTCCTGAAGCCGGCCAAGTTCTCTTCAGGTAAAGAACGGAAATACCAGTGTTCAGTGGATAACCTTACAGGCATTAGTTTATCGCGGAGAGCGGGAGGACTGGTTCCTTTATGGAATATTTTGGCCAGTGGTTTCGAGCATCCCTCCAGGAAGGAGCTATTCTCTGACCCTCCAAAATCTCGACGCCACCAGTTACTGGAACCCCTGTTTGTAAGATCTAGATCCATTCTTCCTTCCTTCCCTTCCTTTCCCTTCCTGTCCTCCTCCTTCCTTCCTTCCTTCCCTTCCTTCCTTTTTCCCTCCTTCCTTCCTCCTCCCTCCCTCCCTCCCTCCTCCTCCCTCCCTCCCTCCTCCCTCCCTCCTTTCCTTCCTTTTTCCCTTTCTTGAGCTTTTGTTCTGCTGCCGGCTGAGGTGACCAGGTAGTCTCGCTCATTGCAACCTCCGCCTCCAAGGTTCAAGCGCTTCTCCTGCATCAGCCTCCCGGGTAGCTGGGATTACAGGCATGAGCCACCACGACTGGCTAATTTCTGTATTTTTAGTGCAGGGACGGGGTTTCTCCATGTTGGTCAGGGTTGTCCCGAAACCCCACCTCAGGTGACCTCTCCCACCAGCCTCCCAAAGTGCTGGGATTACAGGTGTGGGCCACTGCGCCCAGCCTGCAAGAGCAAGATTTTCAAACTTATAAGAATCTTTGCACAGTAGATAAGACTAGCTTTAATACTTACCACTGAAACAAAAAGCAAGCAACCAATACCCCCAACCCCCCAAATTTAAAACATATATTACATAACTATTTCTTCAAGACAGAGACAGAAGTTGTTATAAGCAGAAAAATGATCTATGCAGAATGTATTGTTTTTAGATCTGAGAGATAATGTTTGTAGCTGGAAAAATCTTACGTATAAAGCAGGTGTGTGTGCGTTTGTGTGTGTGTGTGTATGTAGGTGGGGGTGCAGGCATGGCCAATGCCATTTATAAGACATCCAAAGAATAAATTATGTGTGGGTTAGAGTAGCAAGACTCCTTCCGTATACCAGCCCTATATTTGGCAGGTGAAATTGGATCCACAGATCTATAGAGAAAACTACAAATCACCCCCAAGCATATCACACTACAAATAGTCAGCTATCTCTTGAGAGGAGGGAACTGAGACTGTTAGCTAATGCTTAACAGCAGGAAAAGTGGGTCGGAGGGGGAGTCAGGATGCGATCTAGGCCTTAGACTTGCCACCCTAAAATAATCAAAAGATTCAGGATCTAGCTAAAAGAGTTTATCCAAATGCAAAGTTTGAGGGCAGCATCCAGGGACACCAAAGACTAGTGACCAGTGCCCCTGGAGTGGGGAAAAGTGAACATCCTTTAAACAGACAAAAACAGAGGTGCTGAACAGAATTCAATTTTCCATACAAAGGCTAACATACAGATGTAAGACTAGATTGGCTACTATTGATGACCTCTAATGGTTGCTTAGCATTCTGCTGTAAAGAGGTGACAATCACAAGGGGAGTTGCTTAACATTCTGCTGTAAAGAGGTGACAATCATAAGAGTGTCTATCTCCACGTCATTTAGTCTCGGTTTCAATGAAGAATAGGGAGTCTGGTTAATGGAAAAGACCTCAGCACAGAGGTCTGGAAGCAGGAAAACAGCTGTGCTATGTGACTCAGTTTCCAGGGCTTCACTTTTCCCTGTCACATAGTCAATTTAGAAGGTTGTTACACTCTCTTTACTTTTCACAGACTCCAGGTAACTACTTGGTTTCATACGACAATAAACAATATGGTGTTTGGTAGAAAAATACAGTTAGATGGAAGAGATATAAGTTCCAGTGTTTGGTTGCACAGTAGGATGACTACAATTAACAATAATGTATAGCCGGGAGCAGTGACTCGCGCCTGTAATCCCAGCACTTTGGGAGGCTGAGGCAGGTGGATCACCTGAGGTCGGGAGTTTGAGACCAGCCTGATAAACTTGGAGAAACCCCGTCTCTACTAAAAATACAAAAAAATTAGCCGGGCGTGGTGGCGCATGCCTGTAATTCCAGCCTTACTCGGGAAGTGGAGGCAGGAGAATCGCGTGAACCGGGAAGTGGAGGTTGCAGTGACCGAGATCGCGCCACTGCCCTCCAACCTGGGCAACAGGAGCAAAACTGCATCTTAAAAACAAACAAACAAAAAACCAATAATGTATTGTATATTTCAAAATAGCTAGAGGAGAAGATTTGGAATGTTCCCAACACAAAGAGATGATAAATGTTTAAGATGACAGATATCCTAATTATCTTGATCTGATCATTACACATTTTATGCATGTCTCAAAATATCACATGTACTCCATAATTATGTATAATAATGTACCCATAAAAAACAAGATGGTGATATTTTGTATAAAAATCAGTCCAATTATCAGCCCCAATTATGATTGATTATATTATTTTATGCCCTAATTGAAGTATATAATGACTACAGCTTCTTCCTCAATCTCAATTTAGCAGTGTTAATAGAGGAACTTCAAAGTCAAGGGAAGTCAAAATCACCCCGAAGAGATGGTAAAAAGAGAGTTTATTCTGTTCATAAGGGAACAAGCGGCATGGATGGTGGGCAGGAGAATTTGGAAGCAAAATCCATAGCAGGAGATAAGACAAACAGTGATACTTAATTCTGAATTAGTGGCAAGATCCAGACTCTCTCTCTCTCTCTCTAGTTTCCTATTGTTTTCCAGCAGGCCACTACCTTTGCTTATCTTTGAGAATCTGGAATGAATACAATGCCTGGCTTCTCCCAAGAGTGACTGGTTTTCCTTAATTGTCCCTTTTCTGACTTGAGGCCACAGAGGGAGAACTATTTTCCGGTTTTTGGCTGACAGCCCGCCTGTGTTCCCTGCCAGCTTCCTCACTTCTTGGACTGTTATGTCATCAAGCTGAGAAATGGGCACAATAAAAGAGAGAACAGGCAATTGAGGCTGGTTTCAGGGAGCATTTTAAGAGACTTTATTAGGAACGAGAGAGATTGGGGGCAGGTGCTATATATGTGAGATAAGGAGATAAGGGAGAGAGAGAGAGAGATGGGGATGTGCCTTTTAAGAAGTGTTGCTGGGATGGGCATAGTGGCTCATGCGTGTAATTCCAGTGCTTTGGGAGGCCAAAGTGGGAGGATTCATTGAGGCCAGGAGTTGGAGACCAGCCTGGGCCACTTAGTGAGATCCTTATCTCTACAAACAATTTTAAAAATTGGCCAGATATGGTAGCACACACCTCCTAGCTACTCAGGAAGCTAAGGCAGGAGGATCCTTTGAGCCCAGGAGTTTGACGTTACAGTGAGCTATGATTGCACCACTGGGTGATAGTGACACCTAGTCTCTTACAAAACAAAAAAGTGGCCAGGCGTGGTGGCTCATGCCTGTAATCCCAGCACTTTAGGAGGCTGAGGTGGGTGGATTGCCTGAGGTGAGGAGGTCGAGACCAGTCTGGCCAACATGGTGAAACCCCATCTCTACTAAAAGTATAAAAAAAGTAGCCTGGCGTGGTAGCATGTGCCTGTAATCCCAGCTACCTGGGAGGCTGGGGCAGGGGAATTGCTTGAACCAGAGACGGGTGGGGGTTGCAGTGAGCCGAGATCGTGCCACTGCAACTCCGGTCTGGGTGACAGACCAAGACTCCATCTAAAAAAAAAAAAAGTTTCTGGACATCATGACTCATGACTGGGATGTCCCTTTGTTATTTTTTAAGGACATAGATAAAAATTTAAAATGTCTTTCAAACATTTTTGACTAGTATAATAGTGTTTCTTTGGAACAAACTCTGTGCAGAGATTGGTTTCAAGGTGAGGGGAAAACAATTGTTTTATGAGGGCTGCGCTAACAATGGGCATCCTTGTATAAACCTATGTCAGTGTACAGGTACAGGTATACCTGAAGGGTAAAGTCCTATGAGTGAAACTGCTAAGCCAAAGGATAAGTGCATCCAAAAACTAGAAAGAGATTGCCAAGGTTGTCCTGAAAAATATTATATTAATTTACACTCCCACAAGCAATGCATGGGAGACCCCACTGCATCTGTGCCAACTCTGGGAGTTAGCTGGCATTTTGTACTTCCTTGTATAAATAAAAATGGTGCCTGCATTTTCTTCTAGGTTGATCATTAACAAACTAAATGTCCACCAACAGGCAATGGCTAAGTAATAAAAAAATCTATTGTATGGAATATTATATATGGCTAAAAGTTATATGATGAGGATTTGTATATACTAACTTGGAAAGAGATCCACAATACATTATCATTTGAAAAAAGACAAATTAATAAACAATGAGCTCACCATAATTCCTTTTTTATAAAAGGAGAAAAATTTTTGAGTTTGCAAGGAGAATAGGGAAGATTTTGACATCTTGATTTCACTTTTTTTTTTTTTTTTTGAGATGGAGTCTCACTCTGTTGCCCAGGCTGCAGTGGAGTGGCGTCATCTTGACTTACTGCAACCTCTGCCTCCTGAGTTCAAGCAATTCTCCTGCCTTAGCCTCCTGAGTAACTGGGATTACAGGTGCCTGCCACCACACCCAGCTAATTTTTTTGTATTTTTAGTACAGACAGGGTTTTTCCATGTTGGTCAGGCTAGTCTCGAACTCCTGACCTCAGGTGATCTACCCACCTAGGCCTCCCAAAGTGCTGGGATTACAGGCGTGAGCCATCGCACCTGGCCTAAAGACAGGTTTTATTTTGGGCAACATTCAAGATTATTTGGAGTCAAATTTGATTAATAAGGTAAAGATCAAATTTTGCAATATAATTATTGTTGAAAAATACAGTTATGCTACTATAAATTTATTAAGATCTGCTTTGTGTGAATCATAAATGAGATGTGAAGGTCATTCCCAACTTCACATTTTCTTTTTTTTTTTTGAGACGGAGTCTTGCTCTGTCGCCCAGGCTGGAGTGCAGTGGCACGATCTCGACTTACTGCAAGCTCCACCTCCCGGGTTCACGCCATTCTCCTGCCTCAGCCTCCTGAGTAGTTGGGACTACAGGTGCACGCCGCCACGCCTGGCTAATTTTTTGTATTTTTAGTAGAGAGGGGGTTTCACTGTATTCAGGCCAGGATGGTCTGAATCTCCTGACCTCGTGATCCGCCTGCCTCGGCCTCCCAAAGTGCTGGGATTACAGGCGTGAGCCACTGCTCCCGGCCCCAACTTCACATTTTCAAAAATAAGTGGAGCATCGAAATCACATGTTGCCTTCAAAATATGCACACTTAGGGGCGAATATACACATTACTCAATACTAGCATTTTATTTAAAACTAGTTTTATTAAATCGTTTCTAGTATCAGCATTTCTAATACGACTGAGGATGCCTGCCTGTATGATGGCATACCTGTTGGACAACAAAGACCTCAATGTGCTTTGAAGTCTGAATGCCCAAGTACTTAATGCATACGTACTTAATATTTTTCACAGAATGCCGATTTTTTTTCATTTTCTTTTTTTGAAGAAGCAGATGATGTGGAGAAAGCACAAAAACAAGGACAATTGGAAACTCCTGAAAAACTGCTCAATCGCCCAAATAAAAAGTCTTGGAAAATTCCTATGTCACCTGACCAATTCCTCCTGACTGTCAGCGCCCTGCAGCAAGCCCATAATTCCGGGAAATTCGCCTATCCCTGTAGGCCCCGAACAGAAATTATTGATGTCTGGGGACCTTCAATTTCATACCCAAGGAAGGTCTTGAATTTCAAAGGAAAATCAATCCAACATGCAGTTGATCAGTTGAGATTGAGCAATCCTCCTATAGATGTGAAACAAACCAGTATTCCCCTTGAAATCCAGAAACTGCAGCCCAACTTGAAGATCTCTTTGCACAGTCCCAGAGTCCAGTCCACCTTGCCGCAGCCCATGATTATCCGCTCCAGGTTCTCTGGCAGCTTAAAGGGTGGAGACCAAGTGACTAGTTCAATTGAAAGGGCAGTGTGCAGTCCCCTGACCAGTATGCAGGTCATTAAACCAAACCGCATGCTAGCTCCACAAGTGGGCACAGCCACCCTATCTCTTAACAAAGAACGGCCTCGCATCTACACAGCCCTTGATCCCCTTAGAGTGAACACTGAGTTCGTGCTGTTGACCGTGAAGGAGGAGAAAGAGCACCAGGAAGCCAAGATGAAGGAGTATCAGGCCAGGGAGTCCACTGGAGTGGTTGATCCAGGAAAAGCCAGCAAAGCTGCATGGATCAGGAAAATCAAAGGCCTGCCTATTGATAATTTCATGAAGCAAGGGAAAACAGCGGCCCCTGAACTTGGACAAAATGTATTTATCTGAACCAGCCTTGGGAAATTACAATGTTTTACAATAAACAGCCAAGTGGATGTTGCTATTTGGCCTTTTTCTTTTTTTTCTTTTTTTTTTTTGACTGTTTTTTTTTTCCTGGTAATTAATGTGGGAACTCCCAATTATCTTCCTCTGAGCCAAATATCTGATATCATCAAAATAAGAAAACAGAAGGAGGTTGGGTGAGATTAGCATCTGTACTCCCACTGAAAAAAATTTAGTGAGCATTAGGAAAGCCCAGTTTCGTTGATGGGGGATGGCGAGACGATCATTGGAAATTAGATACCATTCATCACTATCAATTTAGTGCTATTAGTTCTTCCGGCAAATGAAGTTATGGGATTATATCAGGGTAATGCATTGGAGTTTTCTGGTATTTTTGCATAGAGGCCTGATGAAACCCATTAAGAATTTAAAAGGGGAAGCCCTTAATGGGGTTGACCTGTTGCATTTGACAACATTGAGCTTTTCCTTCTCAGGGCTAACTCCTAAGGAAGAGAATTAGCATAATATCCTCTGTACAAAGAGGGCCAGTACCATCAAGGGCATTGAGGTTTCTGCTTAAACCTTTGGACTATGGTGTCAGGGACCAGGTAATTTAGAAGACTGCAGCCCACTGAGCCCATCAGAAAGTTCAAGCCTTGGCCAGGCGCGGTGGCTTACGCCTGGGATCCCAGCACTTTGGGAGTCTGAGGCGGGTGGATCACCTGTGGTCAGGAGTTCGAGACTAGCCTGACCATCGTGGTGAAACCTCGTTTCTACTAAAAATACAAAATGAGCTTTAACAACTAGCTATTAAAAATTAAAAGACGGTAATGAATTAAAACAGAATGCCTTAAAAAGCAAAAACACCACAAAACTCCACAGCACTGAGTGGACCACTGAAAACCTGCCATGGGCAGGCTGGATGTACAGGCCCCAAATTTGTCAGCTTTTCATCTCCAAGGGCACGAATGCGATTGTGCTGCCGAACTTTCTCGCCTTTGAGAAACGCGTGTGTGTTTTTTCCCCTTTCATTCATTATTAGAATATTAGGTTTTAAATGGCACTGGCAAACAGCCACGTAAAATTTGTTATTTTAATAGAGAAAATCCCTTCAATCAAGGAAACGTGCAAATATCACTGTGCTAACAGCAGCAGTCTGACTAGGCCAGACAGATAGGATACTGTCATCATTACCGTTTCAAAAATGACTTAACGCCCCTCAATTTCACATCCTTTGTTCAGGCAAGATCACACATGAGCTGCTGGACTTAAAACAGTAATAAGAATAACGACTCCCATTTACTAGTAAGGAAACCATTATCATCCCCACTTTACGACTGACAAAAGTAGTACATAAAGGTTGGTGATATGATTGGCAATAGAGGACCCAGGCGTCCAAGCTCCAGGGTGCAAGGTCTCAACTCCTATTCCTTAGTTTCCTGGCGTCTAAGGTTATACCTCCCATAATAATGCAGTCCATTACTTACTCTAGAGTCCTCCTGCCTTGTTTTTCTTAACGTTTTACTTCTTCGCAAGCACATATTTTAAAAAGTTGTTTCTACAATTTAAAGTACAAAAGTAATACTGTACAGGAGTACGTCTTTGTAAAATATTCAAAGAAAATTAAATTATAGAATAAAACCCCGACCTCCTGCATTCCGGGCAGCGACGCTGGCGGGAATGACTTCAGAATTTGCACTGGATGGACAGCAAACATTTCCTCAAAACAGACCGTGAAGCTTTCCATTTAAGAGTCCACTGTGGTCCCAATGCCTTTCCCAGCCGGTTTTCGCTCCTGCTCCAGGCTCCGCCTCCGCCGTGTCCGCGCTTCTCGCCCCGCCCCACACAGCAGCTCCGCCCCCGCTCGCTCCGCCCCCGGAGTTACTCCTCCGGCGTTGCTCCCTCAAAGCGGAAGTGAAGCCGGACTGAGGCTCCTACAGTGGTCCCTCCTGGCCTTTGGTGACGAGTCGCGTCAGTTCCGACCCGGACCCGTACGCTGCTGCGCTGACGTGGCTCCCGGAAGTAGGGCTGGCGTAGGGCCGCCATGTTGCAGCAGGTGAGGCGCTGAGGGCGCGCAGGGAGGATGGCGGCTCGTGGGATGGGCTCTGCAGCTTCCTGGGGACTGGAGTCTGCCTTCCCTGTGCCCACTACTCGAACTCGAGGAGGAGCGGGGCGGCCGGGAGTGGAGGACTGTGGGTAGTTGTCTGAGGAGGGTAGCTGGGGGTTCTGAGGCCTCTGGAGGAGGCGTGACTGGTGCGGCGCCGAGCCAGGTACTGCTTGCGGCTGTGGAGACGCCCGTTGTTGACCAGCCCGAGCGGGGGTCTCTCTTTCCTCAGCCCTTAGTGCGGGGGTGGAGGTGCGGAGTAGCGGCCTGCGGGCCTCTTAGATCCCTGACCCCCAGAGCTGCGATGCGATCTTGTAGGAATCGGCGACACAGCCAGAGCCTCGCTTTCAAGTTGCTGTTCCCAAACTAATGTTGGTGATTCTCTCTTTTGTGCTCTTAAATTGTAGTGCACATGTTGGCAACCGGAGACTAGTAAGATTAATTTAATAATCTCTTCTTTTTAGAAAAAAACTAGTATTTATAGTCACTTAGATTGTCTTACGTGTTTTTTTGTTTCGGCTCACACATAATTTATTGAGGGATTACTATGACTCAGACATGGTTGTAGGCCCAGGGATAGGGCTGTGACCAGTACAGACAAGTTTTTTGCCCCTTATTTTCGGGTTAGAGAAGTGGGTTCTAGGAGATGGGAGTGGGGTGGGGAGACACGATAAATTATATAACCAATGATATTTTCAGATAATTGCAAAGGCAGGGTGATGAAATAGCAAGTGTCTGAGGATATGACAACGAAGATTTGTGGTCAGAAAAGACTGCTTATGAGGAGATGCCTTGAGTGGAGAAAATCTAATAATGGTTAAATTCAGCTATGTTACAGGAAAGGCGTCCTGATTCAGACCCCAAAAGAGGGTCCTTGGCTGGGCGCGGTGACTCACGCTTGTAATCCCAGCACTTTGGGAGGACGAGGTGGGTGGATCATGAGGTCAAGAGATTGAGACCATCCTGGCCAACTTGGTGAAACCTTGTCTGTACTAAAAATACAAAAATTAGTTGGGCGTGGTGGTGCATGCCTGTAGTCCCAGCTACTCGGAGGCTGAGTCAGGAGAATCGCTTGAACTGGGGAGACGGAGGTTGCAGTCAGCCTCCACTGCATTCCAGCTTAGCGACAGAGGGAGACTTCCTCTGTCCCAGAAACGTTCTTGGATCAGGCAAGAAGGAATTCAGGGTGAGTCTGCAGTGCAAAGTGGCAAAGTGAAAGCAAGTTTATTAAGAAAGTAAAGGAATGGCTACTCCATAGAGCAGCCTGGAGGGCTGCTGGTGGCCCATTTTTATGGTTATTTCTTAGTGATATGGTTAACAAGGGGTGGATTATTCATTCCTCCCCTTTTTAGAACATAGTAACTTCCTGATGTTGCCGTGGCATTTGTAAACTGGCATGGCGCTGATGGGAGTGTAGTAGTGAGGACGACCAGTGGTCACTCTTGTGGCTGTCTTGGTCTTGGTGGGTTTTGGCTGGCTTCTTTATTGCAACCTGTTTTTTCAGCAAGGTCTTTATGGCCTGTATTTTGTGCCAACCTCATATCTCATCCTTTGACTTAGAATGCCCTGTCTGGGAATGCAGCCCAGTAGGTTTCAGCCTCATTTTACCCAGCTGCTATTGAAGATGGAGTTGTTCAGGTTCACATGTTTCTGACATCCGAACCTGGCACCCAGGCCGGATGAGGCTGGAGAAACACAACCATGCCAACTTCCCACCATTTATGTATGTATTTATTTATTCATTTATGAGACGGAGTTTCACTCTCATTGCCCAGGCTGGAGTGCAATGGCGCGATCTCGGCTCACTGCAACCTCCGCCTCCCGGCTTCAAGCAATTCTTCTGTCTCACCCTCCAGAGTAGCTGGGATTACAGGGGCCCACCACCATGCCCGGCTAATTTTTGTATTTTTAGTAGAGATGGGGTTCCACCATGTTAACCAGGCTGGTCTTGAACTCCTGACCTCAGGTGATCCACCTGCCTTGGCCTTCCAAACTGCTGGGATTACAGGCGAGAGCAAGGCCCAGCCGACTGTTCCCACTTGGTAAGTTTGTGACGCGAACCTCAGTCGAGCCCTTAGTGCTGCCAGGCGGTCATTCTCCATTTCTATAGCCCCTTCACCCTCTCACCTTAGGCAACTATTAAAACTCAAATCTTCAACATTTCTTCTCTTATCCTCTCTCAGCTGGTAATGTTACTTCTTGTTTCACTGAAAATGGAAGCCATTGGAAGACAATTTTCACACTAGCTGCCTATTTATTTGCCTGTTTACTCATGGTCTCATGTTCTTGTATGATAATTGGACTGTCCGTGCTCCATTCTTAGGTCTTCCTGTCTACTGTGTCCTGGTTTCCATCTCCTCTTGCCTACTGGAAGGCATTGTTCCAGTAATTCTCTTTCTTGCGTCGTCAGTTTTTTAATCCTTTTAAATGTTTGTTCACATCAACATATAAACATGTTTTAATTTCTCTTACCTTAAAAAATGAAAACTTGACACCATATGCTCTTTGACTTGTCACCCCATTCTTTTTCCTTTAAAGACTTGTATCATATATACTTGTCTTTTAATTGTTCCAGCCTTTCTTCTCCTCTCCCAACCATACTGGAACTGAGGTCCCCGATGACCTGTTAAAAATACAGTGGCTGGCCGCGGTGGCTCATGCCTGTAATCCCAGCACTTTGGGAGGCCGGGGTGGGCGGATCATGAGGTCAAGAGATTGAGACCATCCTGGCCAACATGGTGAAACCCTGTCTCTACTAAAAATACAAAAATTAGCTGGGCGCGGTGGCCGTTGCCTGTAGGCTCAGCTACTCGGGAGGCTGAGGCAGGAGAATTGCTTGAACCTGGGAGGCAGAGGTTGCAGTGAGCCAAGATCATGCCACTGCACTCCAGCCTGGCGACAGAGGGAGACTCCGTCTCAAAAAGAGAAGAAGAAGAAGAAAAAATACAGTGGTCACTTTTTGGTTTTCATCTTACTTGTGAGCAGCGTTTGACACAGATGATGGATCCTCCTCCTGGAGGCACTTCGTTTGGTTTCCAGGACACTACCCCCTCCTGGCTCACCTCATGTTCCTTGGTACTTCTTTTTCAGTCCCCACTGCCTATTCCTTCTTATCTTTGTGATCTCTAATTATTGGAATGCCAAGAATCTGTCTTAGCCATCTTTATCTTTTTAGTTGTTCAGGACAAAAACTTTGGAATCTTCCTTGATTCCTTTTATTTACCCTTCCTCCACCTCCCCAGTCAACCCATCAGCAAATCCTGTCAGCTCTACCTTAAAATGTATTTGGGATCTATTTTTCATCACCTCCACTGCATCCACCCTAGACCAAGCCATTACTTCTTGGCCTCATGATTGAAGTAGTTTTCTAACCAGTCTCCTAGCTTCGTGCCTTTGTCCCTCCTTCCTCTCCCCTCCCCCTCCAGATTTTTACTACAGTAGCCAGAATTCTCTATTTAACAGGTGAGTCAGAACATGCAGTCTTACAGTTAGAACACTCCAGTGGATCTCCCTCTCAATGCTTTTTGGTTTTAAAAATAGTAGCATCTTAAAATGTCCAAAATCAAACTGCTGATTTTGCCCTGAAATCTTTTGTGTCTTCCCCATCTTAGTAAATGTACATTAGTAAATGTAACTCCAGGAGTGCAAAGCTATTTGTCTTTTTTTTTTTTTTTTTTTTAATCTGTACCGCTTACAGCAGTACCTGGCACTTGGTAGGCACTCAGTATTTACTGAATAAATGAGAAGAAATCAGTCTTTCTTTTTTTTTTTTTTTGAGACGGAGTCTCGCTCTGTGTCCCAGGCTGGAGTGCAGTGGCCGGATCTCAGCTCACTGCAAGCTCCGCCTCCCGGGTCCACGCCATTCTCCTGCCTCAGCCTCCCGAGTAGCTGGGACTACAGGCGCCCACCACCTCGCCCGGCTAGTTTTTTTTGTATTTTTTAGTAGAGACGGGTTTCACCGTGTTAGCCAGGATGGTCTCGATCTCCTGACCTTGTGATCCACCCGTCTCGGCCTCCCAAAGTGCTGGGATTACAGGCTTGAGCCACCGCGCCCGGCCAAAATCAGTCTTTCAAAGAGCAGGGTAAGAGAAGTGTTCTAGGTGGTATGAACCATAAGTGCAAAAGAACCTGATGGGGCCTAAGTTTGGCATGTTTAAGGCACTGAAAAGAAGGCCAGCCTGCACATGGTGGCTCATGCCTCTAATCCTAGAACTGTGGGAGGCCAAGGCAGGAGAATTGCTTGAGCCCAGAGCCCAGGAGTTTGAGACTAGCCTGGGCAACACAGCGAGACCCCATTTCTGCAAGAAATTAAAATATTAGGTATGGTGGCTTGCAGTACTCAGGAGGCTGGGATGTAGAGCCTGCAGTAGTGACCCCTGATTGCTCCACTGCACTCCAGCCTGGGCGAGAGCCAGACCCTGTCTCAAAAAGAAAAAAAAAAAAGCCAGTCTGGCAGGAGCTTAGGTACTGTATAAATTTCCTATTGCTACTGCAGCAGCAAATTCCTATGTACTGTTGTAAAGTTCTGGTGGTCAGAGGTCCAGAATGAGGCTCCAGGGGTTAAACATCAAGGTGTGGGTAGGGGTTCTGGAGAATGAGTTTCCTTGCCTGTTTCAGCTTCTAAACACCTGGGATCCCTTCCGCATCTTAATGCCATCAGCACAGCATATTCGAATCTCTGTCTCTGATCTATCTCTACTTTGCTTGTTTCATCACCTTCTCTGACTGACCCTCATTTGTTTCTCTTGTAAGGATCATTGTGATCACATCATCTGGCCAGCCTAGGTAATCCAGGGTAATCTCTTGACCTCAAGATCCTTAACTTAATCCCATCTGTGAAACTCTTTTTGCCAAGTAAATTCACATATTCACAGGTTCCAGGGATTAGAACCTAAACATCTTTGGCAGGGGTGAGGAGGTATTCAGCCTGCCACAGTTCATGAAGGGTGAGTGGCCTGAGATAAGGTCTTAGAGATTGGCAGGTACCAGATCATGATAGATCATGATAGGGAGTCTGTTTTTCAGTCATAGTGATGAGGGGTTTCAGTAGGGGAGTGATACGATTTGATGTGAAAAAGTCTCCCTGGCCGCTGGATGGCGATTAGACTGTTGGGATCAAGAGCAGAAGGCCTCAGCTTTTTATTCATAACATCATACGGTGGATCTCAATCTTGGCTCTACATTGTGATCACACCTCAAAGCAATTATATCTGAACCACTGAGGGCTGGACCCAATTATCAGCTTTTTTTTTTTTTAAATAAAAAGAGCATTCTAATTGTAGCGAAGGTTGAGAACCACTAGTCTCATAGATCTGAATCCATTTTACTTTTTCAGCCTTAGCTCAATAGGCGCTTCTCTCATCCGTCACTTACTGCATGGGCTACTTGGCCATTTCTTAGACAAACTTCCTGTATTCCCACCTGTGCCTTTCAAAATATACCTAGTCTAGGGAGGCCTATGCGGACTATCAGGGCCCAGCTGCTAAACTCACCTCCAGAAAACTTCTCCAGTGCCCTGTAGTAGGAATGATTTGCTTCCTTCCCCAGCTCCCATTTGTACTTAGATTTCTCAGCCCTGATCACAGTCAGCTGTATATTATAGTCTCCTTTGCTTATTTACTAATGCCTTCAACAAATATTGTATCACTTGGCTGAATGCTCTGCTAGACACCAGGATTTATTACAATGCAAAGACAGTCCTGGTTGGGCATGGTGGCTCACACCTATAATCCCAGCACTTTGGGAGGGTGAGGTGGGCGGATCGCTTGAGGTCAGGAGTTTGAAACCAGCCTGGCTATCATGGTGAGACTCTGTTTCTACTAAAAATACAAAAATTAGCCAGGCTAATTAGCTGAGATGCACTCCTGTAATCCCAACTACTGAGGAGGCTGAGGCACTAGAATCACTTGAACCCAGGAGGTGGAGGTTGCAGTGAGCCGAGACCATACCACTGTACTCCAGCCTGGGCGACAGAGCAAGACTGTCCTTGTCCTCCAGGTCTTCCAGCAGTTTATATATGGAGGTAGGAGTGGGTAGACTTGCAATAAGAATACTCCGAGATAATTGTTCAAATGGAGATTTGTCCAAGTGCTGTAGGAACATGGGGTTTTCAGAGGCAGGTTTTCAGCTATTTCAGTATTTGAGCTAAAAAACTTGAAGGATGATTTGGTATTTGCCTGGTGGTGAGCAGGGCATGGGGAAGGGAAGAGTTTTCTGAGACAACATGTGAAAGGCAGGAGATGGGAGAGAGATTGCAGTGTTTCTTAGAGACCATGTAGTTAACAGTATTGCTTCAGTGCTCAGCAGTGCTCAATGAAGACAGTGTCAGAAGCAAGTATGGGGCATTAGATTCCGTGATCTTCTATGCTTTATGTGAAGGAGTTAAATTTTATCCTATACTTGTAGGGATGCCATTGAAAATTTGAACAGTAGAGTGACATGGTATGATTTCCATATTGGGAGGATTGCTCTGGGTAATGTAGAGGAGAGGCTGGAATAGAGAGGGATAAAGGCAGGGAGGCTGTTGAGTGGCACTAGGAGAGGAACAGGAGCAGGTTCGTTGTCCTTGAGGGGAATTGCAGTGAATTGAGGTGTGAACCACTCTTAGAAGCCTAAGGTTATGAGGCCGGACGTGGTGGCTCACGCCTGTAATCCCAGGACTTTGGGAGGCCAAGGCGGGTGGATCACAGGGTCATGAAATCGAGACCATCCTGGCTAACACAGTGAAACCCTGTCTCCACTAAAAACATGCAAAAAATTAGCCGGGCTTGGTGGCACACGCCTGTAGTCCCAGCTACTTGGAAGGTGAGGCAGGAGACTCGCTTGAACCGAGGAGGCGGAGGTTGCAATAAGGCCGTGCCACTGCACTCCAGCCTGAGTGACAGAGCAAGACTCCATCTCAACAAAAAAAAAAAAAAAAAAAAAGGGCTAAGGTTGTAAAAGGAAGCAATGCTTTGGGAAGGTAGAGGATTGAAGGGGAGATTCAAGATCAGGGTTCTTAAAATCTTTTTTGCCTAATAAGTGGCCTTGAAGAAGTTTATATGCATATGCTGATTAGAAAGATTCAGTAGAGGCCGGGCTCGGTGGCTCATGCCTGTAATCCCAGCACTTTGGGAGGCTGAGGCGGGCAGATCACCTGAGTTCAGGAGTTCAAGACCAGCCTGGCCAACATCGCGAAATCCCGTCTTAACTAAAAATACAAAAATTAGCTGGGCGTGATGGCACTCACCTGTAATCCTAGCAACTTGGGAGGCTGAGTCTGGAGAATCGTTTCAACCCAGGAGGCGGAGGTTGCAGTGAGCCAAGATCATGCCATTGCACTCCAGCCTGGGTGATGAGCAAAACTCCATTTCAACAACAACAACAAAAAAGAAAGATCCAATAGATAGACTTGAAGGTAGAAGAAAATGTAAATAAAGGGGAAAATGATGAAACAAGTCCCCGAGGAGGCATGAAAAGAAGTTATTCTGAGCACAAATAATTGGTTTAGCCTTGGATAAGAAGAGGAGGAGTTGTGAGAAGGGATCATGGAACTAAGGATGCAGTCAGATGATTTTGTGAAGGAGCCAGAAACCTTGAGATTATCCCCAGTAGCCTCAGCTTGCTCTGTGACTTGGGAGAGAACAGGTGAGGACAGGTGTTAAGTTTGTAGTAGCATCATCTGCACCCCAGAGTTTTCTCAGAAAGTGCAGCCTAGGGGCAGGAATGGAGCAGCTGAGACTTGGATTATTACCTGGGGTTTTTGCCAGATGATTTGAGAAGGATGGGATGGAGGATCTGCATGTGTCCTTTTCCTAGGTTTTGAATTCCTGATGCTGTAACCACATTATTTTATCTTCTATTTTGATGAGTATGCAGTTTTGCATGCAGTGACCGTGTAAACACTGAATATCCTTTTGCTTCTTGACCATTTATTTTTCCTACTAGGATAGTAATGATGACACTGAAGATGTTTCCCTGTTTGATGCAGAAGAGGAGACGACTAATAGACCAAGAAAATCCAGAATCAGGTAGGAGGAGAAGTTGCGTGAGCTGTGTTAGTGTCCAGTGCTGTTCTGTATGTATGTCGTTTCGCTGTGCTTGTGAATACTGCCTGTTGCTGGTTTGACAACATGCAGTATTTAGTGTAAGACCAAGATGACATTTCAGATTTTCTTGCGAATAATTGGCATATGGAATTTTACTTAATACTGAGTTTTAAAATTAGCAAATCCAATTATTTGAACACCTGTGTTTTAATTCTGTGCTGTTTTCCAAGAATGTACCATTTCTTCATAGAGTTTCTATAGATACATTACATTTTGATTTATTGTGCACATTTCAAAATCACATGACATTTCTATTCTAAATTTAATTCTCTCTAAAGAAATTCACTTACTGAAAGCAAATTCTACCTGAACCCTGCTAAAATGCTGTTTTTCACTTTTCTTTCATCTTTCATGCTAGTCACAAAAGACCACATATTGTGTGATTTCATTTGTATGAAAAGTCCAGAATAGGCAAATCTGTAGAGACAGAAGATAGATTAGCTGTTGCTAGATACTGAGGGGTTTGAAGGTAAATGGGGAATGACTGCCAGTGGGTACAAAGATTCTGTCTGGGGTAATGAAAAGTTGTAAAATTGATTGGAGTGATGGTTGTACAACTCTGTGAATGTACTACAAACCATTAGATTGTTTACCTTAAGTAAGTAAATTGTATGATATGTGAATTATATCTCACAAAAGGTGTTAAAAAACAAGAAACAGGCTGGGTGCAGTGGCTCACGCCTGTAATCCCAGCACTTTGGGAGGCCGAGGCGGGTGAATCACGAGGTCAGAACTTTGAGACTATCCTGACTAACACGGTGAAACCCCCTCTACACTAAAAAAAAAAAATACAAAAAATTAGCTGGGCGTTGTGGTGGGCGCCTGTAGTCCCAGCTACTCAGGAGGCTAAGGCAGGAGAATGGTGTGAACCTGGGAGGCAGAGTTTGCAGTGAGCCGAGATCGTGCCACCACACTCCATCCTGGGCGACCGAGCGAGACTCCATCTCAAAAAAAAAAAAAAAAAAAGAAAAGAAAGAAACAAAACAAGAAACAACCTACCTGATAACTTTGTCTTAATTTCTGAAGTGATTTCTGAGGGCTAAGGAATTCTTTTGGCATGGTTTGAAAATATGATTCAGATTCTAAGATATAGTTTCCTTATTTCTCCAAGCGAGGTAAAGTTCTTTATTATATATTTTGTGAAAGTTTATATTCAATGAAGTGTTAAAGTCATCTGTGCATAGTGTATTTTCTGTGACAACAGGGCCTAGTCAAATAGTGAGACTTAAGAAAAAGAGAGGTAGGACGTTTGCTTCCTCCTAAAGTCATCTCTTATTTTGACAAAACTCTTCACAGTTACACCAAGGCTAAAACATTTTTTCTCTACATTTGCTAGTACCTGTAGTAAAATGTAATTGCATATTGTGTTTTGGTTTTCAGACATCCAGTAGCATCATTTTTCCACTTATTCTTTCGAGTCAGTGCAATCGTCGTCTATCTTCTCTGTGAGTTGCTCAGCAGCAGCTTTATTACCTGTATGGTGACAATTATCTTGTTGTTGTCGTGTGACTTTTGGGCAGTGAAGGTAATTTTGATTGTTTTTATTTGAAAATTATATTTAATATGAAAATGATGTATAAAATAATGAGAGCATTTTGCATTAGTATTAATCTTTTGTTACTTCAAACCTTGTCTGTGTTAAAGTGCTAGCTATATCAAATTGCATGTAGATTTTTTTTTCATTTTTTCCCTTTGACAATACAAGATGAGACATGGAGGTTACTGTGCTGCTGATTTTTCTGTGCCATATTCTAACCTACGTCAGCTTCAAAGTCAAATAAACAAATGTGACTAGCAATCATAGACCCTACAATGTTGCTTCTAATCCATACCATGGGTTTTGTTTCAGGCTTACCTGTAGGTGTGCTGTATATAATTTCTAGATAAGGCCCCAGTGTAGGTTGTCCACAAATACTTAAAAAATACCTACCTTTTGCAGAAGCTCCTATAGATGCTTTAGGGCAGTGTTTCTCAACCAGAGACAAGCTTGCCACCCACTGAATATTTGTCAGTGTCCAAATATTGGAGATGGGAGGAGTGTGCTATTGACATCTAGTGGATAGAGGGCAGATATGCTGCCTAACACACAGGACAGCCCCCCTGCAACAAAGAATTACCCAAAATGTCAGTTGTGCCAAGGTTGAGACACCCTGCTGTAGGGGATAGAAAGGAGTGTAAGAAATGGTTTTAAACTCAAGAACAATGATTAGAGAGATGGATGGATGGATAGATAGGTACATGGATAAATAGGTAATCAAGTAAGCATAATAAAATATTAAATATGGACTCTAGATGATATTTGGGTATTCGCTGTAAAATTTAACTCTGTATGTTTGAAAATATTCATAGTAAAATAGTGGAGAAAAAAAATCAAAGGCTAATTTTGGAGTTTCAGAGACATATACTGTTTCAAAGACCAGTAAGATGTTACAATCCTATTCACACCCACCAATGTATCCATTTTTAGATCTTTTAATTCTTGTTTTATTTTTTTTGAGATGGAGTTTCACTCTTATTGCCCAGGCTGCAATGGCATGATCTTGGTTCACTCACAGCAACCTTTGCCTCCTGGGTTCAAGTGATTCTCTTGCCTCAGCCTCCCGAGTAGCTGGGATTACAGGCATGCACCACCATGCCTGGCTAATTTTTTTGTATTTTTAATAGAGACTGGGTTTCTCCATGTTGGTCAGGCTGGTCTCGAACTTCTGACCTCAGTGGATCTGCCCGCCTCGGCCTCCCAAAGTGCTGGGATTACAGGCGTGAAACACTGCGCCTGGCCATCTTTTAATTCTTATAGCTATCAGAAGTGGTTGGCTTGGTGATGGCCAGTTTCCATAGGCCACATAATGCCGAGAAGGAAGATTTCAAAGGTCTGTTTTCTTTAGGTTTTTCTTTTGTCCACTCTTCTTTGGCTTGCATTTATTTGAATTTCTTCTGTTACTTTATGCTCTAAAGTATTTAGTACATACCTACTCACAGTTTTGATATGCGTTTCTTTTTGTTGTTCATAAAATTTCTATTCAGCCAAATAGAATATGCTTTCCAGTCAGATCTTCCTGGTAATTTCCAAACTCTTAAAATTTTTCTGGGTTTAGAGTTTTAAAAAATGTGATCAAAATAGTTTATTTTCTGATAAGGTTTTGTTTTGTTTGTTTTTGTTTTTTTGTTTTTAAACAAGGGCTTAAAAAATGGCACCCTTTTATCCTTGGCAAAATTGTAGATAGCCAAACAATGGAGATATGAAGCAAAATTAAGAAGTCAAGAATGGGGAAGTTATTAAGTGGACTTCGGATAAGCAGGGTTCTGAAACAGTTAAAATAGAGATGTGTCATAATTGTTATAAATCTCAATGTACTTGCTAAAAAAACAAAAAAGCAATCTTTATCTAAACCCCTAGGTGTCCAATCTTTTGGTTTCCCTGGGCCACAGTGGAAGAAAGAATTGTCTTGGGCTACACATAAAATACACTAACATTAGCTGATGAGCTTAAAAAACAAAATCACACACAAAAAAATCTCATAATGTTTTAAGAAAGTTTACGATTTTCTCCGCCAGGTGGTGGCTCTTGTCTGTAATCCCAACACTTTGGGAGGCCAAGGCGGGCGGATCACGAGGTCAGGAGATCGAGACCATTCTAACATGGTGAAACCCCGCCTCTACTAAAAATACAAAAAAAAAAATTAGCCGGGCATGGTGGCGGGCGCCTGTAGTTCCAGCTAACCTGGAGGCTGAGGCAGGAGAATGGCGTGAACGTGGTAGGCAGATCTTGCAGTGAGCTGAGATCGCGAGCCTGGGCGACAGAGTGAGACTCTGTCTCAAAAAAAAGAAAAAGTTTATGAATTTCTCTTGGGGCACATTCAAAGCTGTCCTGCGCAGCATGAGGCCTGTGGGCAGAGGGTTGGATAGGCTTGCTCTAGGTGATGTTAATGAAGATAAAGAAGAGGTAGAGAACAGAAAATAATTTAAAGGTATGTTTAAATGCTAAAGCTTATATTGGTTTTTATTTTATTCACTCTGACAAATTGAGTAAAAAAGGTTAAATAATGGTTTTAAAAATTTAATGACAACTATTAGTAAAATTTAAAACAAGTCATGTATCTTCTGAAACATTAGAGAAGATGGAACAAGTAAAACAGTTCATAGAGCAAAAGAAGGAAGACAAAGCAAGTGTCAAGGAAGCTTAAATCAGAAAGCACGTGTATAAGGTGATGTAAGTAATAGCAAATTCATTATAATAGTAAATGTAATTTGATTAATATACCCATTTAAAGACAAGAATATTAAGATTGGGTCAGAAATCAAAGTGCAAACAAAAGATCTAACCAAATTAATGACATTAGAAAAAATAAAAGAAGGCAAAGATAACATCAGATCAACTCAAACAAAAAGAAACTTGACATTGTATGATTATCAGATGAGATATGAATCAGAATAAGAAAGCACAAAGAGGAACAAAAAGATGTCATTTTATGAATCACAGTGAAGATCAGAGTAAAATTATATCAAACTATGTATTAAAAAAATTAGAAATATTAGAAGATAGAAAAGCATTATGATAAGTCTAACAAACTACAATCTTTAACAAACCAAAGTGCCAAAAATAACTAAGGTCTGAAGGATCTGAATCAAATAATTAGCAACATCAATTTAATAGCAGTTTTTGGGACTTTGTATGGCAGAATACTTTCTTGTAAAGTGCCTGTGAAGCATTTACAAAGATTGACTAAATATCACTGTGAAGAAAATCGAAATAAAATTGCCCAGGGCACCTACATTTTCTAGTCCAATGAAACAGAACTAGAAATTAATAGAAAGTGGTTTTCAAAATTGGAATTCTTTTTAAAAAACCAACTGCTATGTAATTGGGTTTAAAAGGAAGCAAAAAACTGTAAATATAGGTTATTTATACCTTAATGGTGATCATTTACCGTCAAGCTTTCTGAATATGTCAAAAACTGAATTCAGAGTGAAAATAATAGAAAGAGGGAAAATAATGGACTACTTGAATCCAGAAGTTTCAAAAATAAGCAATAGGCCTGAGAAATTAGGAAAATAAGCTAATAAAGATAAAAGCAGGAAAGAGTTGGAAAATGGGAACATGGAAGAGTTTGAAAGTATTCTGAGAGCATTCTTTGAAAATACCTCTGGTTTAGATCTCCCTTGCCAGCTCTTTTTTTTTCCCACTTAACATCTCTCCCATAGGAATTTTGGTTTCATAAGACTCTTCCTTTTCTTCTGTATTCCTTTCCTAAGGAGTGCCATCTGTGCTTCTGGTTTTGATTGCTGATCTGTAAGCTGTGTTGCCTCCCAGATCTGTATCTCCATTCAGGTTTGTCTTCACAACTCAAGGCCTCTCCATGTGTCTTCTTCACATTTTTATGTGGCTGTCTTGAAGGCATCTCAGATCTTTTTTTTTGAGGTGAAATCTCGCTTTGTTGCCCAAGCTGGAATGCAGTGGTGCGATCTCGGCTCACTGCAACCTCTGCCTCCCGGGTTCAGGCGATTCTCCTGACTCAGCCTCCTTGGTAGCTGAGACTACAGGCATGTGCCACCATGCCTGGCTAATTTTTGTATTTTTAGTAGAGACAGGGTTTCGCTATGTTAGCCAGGCTGGTCTTGAACCCAAGTGAGCCACCATGACTGGCCAGGCATCTCATATCTTAACATGTGTAAAATACTACTTGTCGTCTTCCACTCCCCAAAAACTCTTCTTCTTTAAGTGTTCCCTTTCACGGGCTCTGGAATCACTACTGTTTTTACTTGAGTAAACCAGAAATGTATCAGTTGCCTCCTTCCTACTCCATATGCTATTAATGACCAAGTCCCATAAATCCATAGATTATACTTTATTCATTAGGGCGTCAGTGCCTACTACTCTATCTGGAATGCTCTTCTTGCTCCCACATCACCTTAAGACAGGGATTCCTAATCTTTTTATGCCATGGGCCCCTTTCATAGACTCATGATA
This sequence comes from Papio anubis, assembly GCF_008728515.1. Taxonomy (NCBI): domain Eukaryota; kingdom Metazoa; phylum Chordata; class Mammalia; order Primates; family Cercopithecidae; genus Papio; species Papio anubis. The sequence continues at coordinate 15,031,838 of NC_044992.1, read as the reverse complement.
ATGTTTTCACATATATAAGGTACATAAGATTACAAAGGAAGTCACTTATATTGAAATATAATTTAAAAATATTAAAAAAGTAAATTTTTGATTGAGTGATATGTGTAGTAGTCCCCCCATTATCTGAGGTTTCACTTTCTGTGGTTTCAGTTACTGTAGTACACTATACTAAACAGTAAGATATTGCATGAGGAGAACCACATTCACATAAATTTTATTAGATTATGTTGTTATAATTGTTCTATTTTTATTTCTTCTTGTTAATCTCTTACTGTGCCTTACTTATAAATTAAACATTATCATAGGTATGTATGTATAGGAAAAAATATAGCATATATAGGGTTCGATATTATCCACAATTTCAGGCATCTTCTGGGGGTCTTGGATTGTATACCCTGCAGATAAGGGAGGACTACGATACTTTATAAATTTATTAATGGTAAGATCTAGTGGCAGGTCTAATAACTACTTTCACAGCAGTAGTGAGCATAAAAAATATTTTGAGATAACTGCAGCAAGTATAGTATGAAATGAAAAATGTCTGTGGTTTCTATTGTGTCAGGGTGTTTTTAATTTTATCTGTATTTGTAGTTTGTTGTCTCCATTAATAATTTAAAGATATGCTAACTACTTTCAAAGCAGTGGTGAGCCTAAACAGTATTTTGAGGCTGGGTGCGGTGGCTCACTCCTGTATTCCCAGCACTTTGGGAGGCTGAGGCCGGTGAATCACCTGAGATTAGGAGTTCAAGACCAGCCTGACCAACATGGAGAAACCCCGTCTCTACTAAAAATACAAAATTAGCTGGGCGTGGGGCGCATGCCTGTAATCCCTGCTACTTGGGAGGCTGAGGCAGGAGAATCACTTGAACCTGGGAGGCAGAGGTTGCAGTGAGCTGAGATCGCCCTATTGCACTCCAGCCTGGGCAACAAGAGCAAAACTCCATCTCAAAAACAAAAAACAAAACAAAACAAAAAAAACCTACAATATTTTGAGATAACTGTAGCAGGTATAGTACAAAATAAAAAAATGTCTGTGATTTCTGTTTCGTCAGGGTGTTTTTAATTTTACCTACATTCGTAGTTTGTTGTCTACATTCATAATTTAAAGATATGTTAAATTTCAGCCAGAGGTTAATGGAAATGAAGATAACATTTTTTTTACCCATCGAAGTTCACAGAACCACTGAATCTGTTAGTGGACATCATTAATTAAACATCCCCGGTACTGTTGACTCTTACTTACTCTTTAAATTTCATTCCAAATGTTGATTCCTCAGAGAGTCATTTTCTGATACCCAGACTAGATCAAATTTCGCTGTTATACTCTTCAATCATCCCACACTTTTCCCTTGCAGGACTTTACCTCAGTTGATAATGGTACATTTGTACATTGGTTGTCTGCTTCCTCTTCACCTCTTTCTCTGAGAAAAGAGATGGTATCTGTTAGTCACTGTTGTATTACCAGCACATAGTAGATGCTCAGTAAATATCTGTTGAGTAAATAAACATTAGGAAACCTATCAAAGGAGTTTGTTAACTTAGTAAGTAGGAAAAGAGCTTGGTACACTTGAGAGACTGACTGAAGGCTAGTGTGTATAACCATTTTTGGGGATATGTAGTTGTAAAATATATGTAGCTGTAGTCAGGATGTAAGGTAGGTCACAGTAACCAAATAGCAAGGAGTTTAGGGAAAATTAGGGAACGGGAGAAAGAACAAATTGTTCATGAGGGAAAAGAGAAGGGGTAATGTTTATGGGTAGACTTGTGGCTTGCTCTGTTACCTCTACCTTTACTAGTACTGCCATTATCATTTTACTTAATCATTTAGCCAGGCCTGTTATATAGTAGTCTTTGCTAACTGGATATTATGAAGGTAAAGCTGAAGGTTTTTGTTTGTGAAATGTTACACTAAGATATGAGCTGATGATAGATCTTTAAATAATGCTTTTAAAATGTGCCTGTTTACATTAATCTTCACCAGAATGTCACAGGTAGACTAATGGTTGGCCTACGTTGGTGGAATCACATTGATGAAGATGGAAAGAGCCACTGGGTATTTGAATCTAGAAAGGTAAAGTGCCTTTTTTATTTGAAATAGTGTTATCAGCTAAATGATTTGTAGATTATATTTAAATATTAGAAGATGAAGTATTCAGAATTGAAAACACTTAGCAAATCACTTGGCATGTCAGTACTAAAGGAGATGGCCTTCTAGAATTTAATGCATTTTTCTGTCTAGTTCAGACCAGAAACAAGCAATACACAGAACAGAATCCTTTGAGGAAAGACACTGGGTCAGCGTTTATACAGTGTGCTAAGCTGCCTGTCAGGGACTGCTGATAAAATACCTCTGTGTTGCCTTCGTTAGTATCTCCATGAATCCCTCTATGCCCAGCAGATAACTGCTTTCAACATCTTGTTCTGTCTTTGCTCCTGTGGTCGTCTTTCCTTTCTGGGCAGGAAAAAGGAGGAGGAGGAGTGCAACTGGATAGAAAAGCTGATCAGAGCACTCTATTCTTCAAACTTCTGCCTTCAGGAGCCCTGGGGGTCCCGGTCTGTTTTGGGTTAGCCTGCTACACTATAGTGAATATTCACTTTCCTCATGGAAATAAGTTTTGGAAACAGAGGACCAAATTCTTGGCGACAGTACATCAAGGGTATTGACAAGTTATTTTAAGAAAGTGGCACTGTGTTCAATGAGCCTTTATTCATTTATATTATGGAATCTACCTTGGACACAACTTACCACCCTTGTAAATTCCTGAGTATTGCTAAGACATTTTGATAATTGTCTTGAATCCCTTAATTCCATTTTTTCCCCCCCTCTGGATGCTAATTTGACCTTTTAGTCTCCAGAATGATTATAACTGTGATTTCCTTGATCCTTAGTCAGAAAGGTATCATTTAGAGCTTCCTTATGAATAAGTAGTACAAGTGCAAGAAGAATTGAATAGAAGCCTATCAGAGACCACTCTTTACTGTCATGTGTTGTGGTAAACCATCCATCCTGTCCTGAAAATGCAAAATGCAAAATTCTTGAGTTAATATAGATCAGTTCCTAAAATTACAAGAGTGGAAGTCATGTTTTTTTTGGCTTCTGACTTAGGACTCGGGCTGTCTGTATTAATATTTGAACTTGTGAGTAATATGTTTTTTATTAAACATGTTGAACTTTTTATTGATAAATCTCACAACATGATAATTGAATTTATGTTCTTTTATAGGAGTCCTCTCAAGAGAATAAAACTGTGTCAGAGGCTGAATCAAGAATCTTTTGGTTGGGACTTATTGCCTGTCCAGTGCTGTGGGTGATATTTGCCTTTAGTGCACTCTTCTCCTTCAGAGTAAAATGGTTGGTGAGTATCAATGTAGAACTTTCAAATAATCCATTAAGATGTCTGATGGTAATCATAGGAAGCAACAACCGAGTCCTTATCATTAGGGATGTGTGACATTTTTTCACACAATATTTACTGATATCAGGTATATTTTGACCTTAATTATGTTTTTCCTCCTAATTTGTAGTATTTTTTTTAGTTCTGTTTTGTGATACAGGTTCTTTTTTTCTTTGTGTGTGCTCATACATTCATACTTCTTTGGATTTGGAAACTTACTATCTTTTTCAGTTCTTCTAGTAGTTACCTTTAATTACTTTATATTATTACCCTCTTTCATGAATTAGGAAATTTATTCAATATTTGTAGATTTCCTGCTCTGGAAAATGGGAAAGTTTACACTTATATGGTTTCTTTAACTTCTCTCTGCTCCTACCTCTAGAGTTTTGCTTATTGTGGTCTTATTTTAGTCCTTCTAGTGGTTTTCTTTGTAACATTAATTAATGTACTTTAAACCTGTTTATTGACTTAATAGACTCTGTTTAGAAAGGGAAGAAAATAAACACTCATATTCCTTCCTATGAGTCTCCTCCTTTCTTTCTTGTTTGTTCCAATGTTATTTTTGTGTTACCAAGTATTATAATAGTCATCTTTTGAAAACATATTTCTTAGTGGGTGTTCAGTCTTTGATCTGTTTTTTAAAAAAATCGCCTATCACCAGTCTTACTGCAGCTTCTCCTTTTACTTATTGGTTGGTTACATTTTCTTTTGACTCATGTTTAAACATATGAGCCTATTGACCATTCTTGAATGATGACCTGGCTGGATTAATATTCTTGGGTCACAGTTTGTTTCCGTTTGGAAGATGCTATTCCATCATTTTCTTATATTGAATATTTTGGAGAAGTCTGAGGCCAGGCTTACTTATAAACCTTTGTAATCTCTCCTCATAAGGTTATGTTTTGTTTTTTTAGTTCGTGTAACCCGGATGTATCTGTATTTATCTTTCCATATCAATTTTCTGGAGCCTGTGTGCCTTTCTGAGACAGGCAGACTAAAGTTTTACTTGGAATCAGGAAAATTTTTTTTTTGTTAAATCTTTGCATTTATTTATGTTCTATGTTTTGACCTTTAATTTTGAAGTATTAGTTATGTCTATGTTGGATCATTTTTATTTGTTCTCATCTACTATTTTCTTGTTGCTGTAATTATTCATTTCCTTATTTATTCAGCAATTTTAAGAGTTCACTGTTATGTCAGAGCGGCCTGGGGACACAGGGGGATAAGTTAGGGGACAGGTAAACAAGATGACTGTTCCAGTAGAGCTTGTGTTCTAGTGGAAGGTAGACAGACAGTAAAAAATACAGTAGGGTATGTTACTTAATGATACAAAGTAATGGGGTAGAGAGGGCAGAGGAGAGAACAGTAACTATTTTAGGTGCTCAGCTAAGGCTTCTCTCTGTATTTCCTTAGCTTTGTCAGCTCCGTTTTCATCTCCTGTTATCTCATCCTCATGCTTTTTGAGTTCTTATCTTTAGATTTTTCTATAGGGTGAAATATTCCCAGGAATGCTTTTATTTTAATGGTTTTTTTTTTTCTTTCTGAGTAGATTCTTCGCCTATCTTCTGTATACTGTGCTTCTTTTTTCTTTTTTTGCTATAGTTTTGCATAAATGCACTTCCCTTTGTCCTTATCCATTTTGCTTATCCTTACAGTGACAGCCCTGTCCAGCCCTTCTCTTTCTGCTGGTTTAGTGAGGGTGAATCTTCCTTGACCACCTTCCCCTGATGTCTGAGGCATGTGGCTGCTGCTCTGAGCTGGAATTGCGGTGCTGGGTTTGGTGGCATTAAGGCACAGGTGTGAGGTGCGAGGTGGAGACCTCGCCAGGCTCTGGCTGTCTTGGCTGGGCTGCCTGGTTTTGCGTTCTCTTCCTTAGTGGAGCTCTTGTCTCCTGGTTGGCTGTGCACTCTCTGGTTTTTCCCTTCTGCTTTGGATTGTTTATGAGACCTTGGAGTTTTAGCATCCATCCAGGAGAGTCAGCCCAGTCTTTTTCTAGCAGTGTTTCTACTTCCTTAAAACAAAACAGGGAGAGGTTATGTGAAAGCCAGTTTGATCCTGTGTTAACCTACTTATGCCTAGTGTTCCATTATTGGAACGCTAAGCATGTAGGAGTTATTTATATCCTACTGCTCAAGGTCATCACCAAGGTCTGATTTTTCACTCATGCAGAAATTTACAAAATTGCAACCTACAGCATAAATGGGTTAAGACTGCTGGGTATAGTGGCTCATGCCTGTAATCCCAGCACTTTGGGAGGGCCGAGGCGGGCAGATCACTAGGTCAGGAGATTGAGACCATCCTGGCTGACATAGTGAAACCCTGTCTCTACTAAAAATACAAAAAATTAGCATGGTGGCAGGCGCCTGTAGTCCCGGCTACTCGGGAGGCTGAGGCAGGAGAATGGTGTGAACCTAGGAGGCGGAGTTTGCAGGGAGAGATCGTGCCACTGCACTCCATTCTGGGCGACAGAGCGAGACTCCATCTCAAAAGAAATAATTAATTAAAAATAATAAAAATAAATGGGTTAAGACCACAGGACAGGAAGGGGCTTCACCCAGGCTCTCCATGAGTCTCCCACCTTCTCACTTCTCTTAAGATGATCAGCTCTCATGATTATTGATGCTTCTGTGCTTCCTCTCCTGCCTTCTTCCCACCTGGTGGCACCACTATGGCCAGCTGCAGGGATTTTCCTGCCTTTTTGGGCCATTGTTAGTTGGGAGGAGTTTCTGTTGTCATGGCTATTTCTGCATTTTTTTTCTTGGGTCTTTTGCTTTTCTGTAAGTTGCTGGGGATGGCAATTATTAGTGAAATCTTCCTTAGAGCTTCTTTGGAGAGTGTGGAGCTGTGTAGAGCTGCTTCAGGCTGGCTCTTCGGCCACCAGCCCTTTTTTATGTTTGTTGGTATTAGTTTATTTGCGTTTTTAAAAACGCTGTTTGCTGTTTATACCTTAAGGGGAGGAAGATCTTCATGCCTGACTTTACTGCACCATCTTAAACCAGAAGTTTAAATTACAGATTTTAACATTTGTTGCCATTGAGTAAATTGATGCCTTAGCAGGACCTGTGATTGGTCTGTGAATTCAGGTGTACCCTGGCATGTTGATATATACATATACCCAGCAGCGCCACTATTTGAGAAGCATGGGAAGTTAAAAGGACATTTATTCAAATAAAGACACAGTTTTATGTTTATGTAGGTAACTAGCAACTTCTTATTACACTAACACGTTTAATTCCATGAAACATAAGTTTAGAACAGAAAGTACCACCTCCTCGTCTTTTACTAGGAATGTGAACCTGTTCATTAATCAAACATTTAAATCTATTAATTAAACATTAAAATCAGCCATACATCTTGTTAAGGGTAAGGAGAATAAATCTAGATTGGAAAAAGACATTTCATTGAGCTCCTTTGCTTGTCACAGATGTAAAAGAGTAGAATGGTCGATGAGCTGTTTATTCCAGAACAAGGGTTGGCAAACTATGGCCTGCAGACCACATTCAGCCCGACACCTGTTTTTGTAAGTTTTTATTGAAAAACAGCCTTGTGCATTTATATATCATCTATGGCTGCCTTTGGATTAGAACATTAGAGTTGAGTAATTGCAACAGAGACCGTATGATCTAAAATATTTATGATTTGGCCCTTTACAGAAGAACTTTGCTGATCACTGTATTAGAATCTTTAACCATGGGAATTCCTCACATTGTCTTTTAATTTTTCTAATTGAGATTAATTAGAAATTTTTAAAGAATGGGTTTTGAGTTTCTTTTTCTCACTTCTCATTGATCCTAGTGGGATCACCATAGGTGAGAAAAAGAAACTCAAAGGAACAAACAGCTCTGCAAAAGTACAGTTCCCCTTGGAGTGGTCTCCCTTCTCAGTTAAGGCAGGCATCTGTTGATTGCTCCCTTAGGGCATTGCATCCCCTCTACTAGAAGCCACTTGTCACATAGAGCAGAGATTCACCCCTGCCTGCTCTCAGTTTATTGGACTTGATCTACCTCTTGACTGTTCTTTTGTAATTCTTACAGGAATAATTAACATTTGAGCCTTTCCTGAGTCTCATTTACTTTTCCTAACTTTACTCACAGACCAGTGGGAAACAGAGAGCAAGAAAGCTCCCCCTTCACTGCATGCCCAGCAGCATGTGCCTGGCACATAGAGCGGTTGTGTTCAGTAAATACCTGCTGGGTGAATGACTCATGCCTTGTGCAGAGCGACTATCAGTTGGGTCTATTCTGGCAGCTGTCTCTGGAAAAGTCTCACTGGCACAATCATGGCTTTGCAGAGCTTCCTCTTCCCTCTCTTTCTCATGACAATCTGCCTTGTCTCATTTATGGCACAGAGAAAGGTCAATTTCAGGCCAGTAACCACTGATTATTTTTTCCCTTGTCCCAGGCGGTGGTTATCATGGGTGTGGTGCTACAAGGTGCCAACCTGTATGGTTACATCAGGTGTAAGGTGGGCAGCAGAAAGAATTTAACCAGCATGGCTACTTCATATTTTGGAAAGCAGTTCTTACGACAAGTAAGTGTTTTCTGGATGTGATCAGTAACTGATGCAATTATTTCTAATCTTTTTTTTTAGACGGAGTCTTGCTCTGTCGCCCAGGCTGAAGTGCAGTGGCGCAGTCTTGGCTCACTGCAAGCTCTGCCTCCTGGGTTCACACCATTCTCCTGCCTCAGTCTCCCGAGTAGCTGGGACCACAGGTGCCCGCCACCACGCCCGGCTAATTTTTTTGTATTTTTACTGGAGACGGGGTTTCGCCTTGTTAGCCAGGATGGTCTTGATCTCCTGACTTCGTGATCCTCCCGCCTCGGCCTCCCAAAGTGCTGGGATTACAGGCGTGAACCACCGCACCTGGCCCATAGTTTAATTTTTATGAAATGCTCCTGAACAGAAGTTTTTAAAAGGCATTTAGTTATTTAAATATAAAGATAAAGATGTTTTAATTGCTCTTTGGGGGTGTTCAAGACATTCTGGAAGTGTATTATCAGTATCCTAAAATTATTTTAAAGCCAGGAAGGATAAACTATCATTGATAATAACTTATTTTTTATTTTTTTATTTTTTATTTATTTATTTACTCTCTTTTGAGACGGAGTCTCGCTCTGTGGCCCAGGCTGGAGTGCAGTGGCCGGATCTCAGCTCACTGCAAGCTCCGCCTCCTGGGTTTACGCCATTCTCCTGCCTCAGCCTCCCGAGTAGCTGGGACTACAGGTGCCCACCACCTCGCCCGGCTAGTTTTTTGTATTTTTTTTTTTAGTAGAGACGGGGTTTCACCGTGTTAGCCAGGATGGTCTGGATCTCCTGACCTCGTGATCCGCCCGTCTCGGCCTCCCAAAGTGCTGGGATTACAGGCTTGAGCCACCGCGCCCGGCCAATAGCTTATTTTTTAAAAATTACTTTTAAGTTCAGTTGTTTTTCATTAATTATGGGAGCTTTAAGTGAATATCCTTGAAGAATGTATGTTGTATGGTTTTTTTGAGACAGAGTCTTGCTCTGTCACCCAGCCTGGAATGTAGTGGCACGATCTTGGCTCACTGCAAGCCCCGCCTCATTCTCCTGCCTCAGCCTCCCCAGTAGCTAGGACTACAGGCACCAGCCACCATACCCGGCTAATTTTTTTGTATTTTTAGTAGAGATGGGGTTTCACTGTGTTGCCAGGATGGTCTCGATCTCCTGACCTCGTGATCTGCCCGCCTCGGCCTCCCAAAGTGCTGGGATTACAGGTGTGAGCCACCGCGCCCAGCCTGTATGTTGTATGGTTTTAGGGAGAACAGTTGAATCACAATAGGACCATAACATTTGTACTCAGATGTTTTTTTCCCCCTAGAACATAAGGATTTTACTATAATACCCCAACATCAGGGTTTTCAGGAGGATGAGTAGTCGTCGTAGGTAAATAATTATTGGTTAAATCTCTTGGGAAAAGTGACAAGGTCAGCCGGGTGCGGTGGCTCATGCCTATAATCCCAGCACTTTGGGAGGCCGGGGCGGGCAGATCACCTGAGGTCGGGAGTTCGAGACCAGCCTGATCAATATGGAGAAACCCCATCTCTACTAAAAATATAAAATTAGCCAGGTGTGGTGGCACATGCCTGTAATCCCAACTACTAGGGAGGCTGAGGCAGGAGAATCTCTTGAACACGGGAGGCGGAGGTTGTGGTGAGCTGCGATCGCGCCATTGCACTCCAGCCTGGGAGTTCGCTCTTATTCCAACAAGAGCGAAACTCCATCTCAAAAAAAAAAAAAAAAAGTGACAAGGTCTTTATATGGGTAATACCTTGCATTTGGTTAGTACAGTAGGTTGGGCAAGTGATGTTATATAGGACAGGGATTCTCAAACTCGAACATACATGAGAATCACCTAGAGGGCACAAGATTGCTGAGTTCCACCTCCAGACTCCTTATTCAGTAGATCAAGGGGTAGGGTCTCATAATTTGCATTTCTCCCAAGTTTCTGGGTGGTACTGAGGGTGCTGATCCAGGGATTACATTTTAGATAACTAAAGCCCTGAGAAATTAAATTATTTACTTAAGATTATACAGCTAATAAGTGGTACAAAGCTAGATCTTAAACCCAGCCCTTCGTACTCAAAATTTATTGTTCTTTTTATGCTACTGTACAGTTTCTCTTCCAGAAGATGAAAAGTAGAGAAAGTGAATATTCACGTAGGGACGTGATCATCTCATTCTGCAGGATATTTGCATGGTCCCAGTATACCTTTACTGTGGTCCACCTTAGGGTAACTTTCATGTATGTACTTACTAGGTTTTTATCCTTAGAATTTTCAGTGTTTCTGAAGGTCTGGAGAGGGACATGGAATACAGGTGAAATTAAACCTTAAACCTGGCATAACATGGATAGGGTTAGTGTCTTACATGGTACTGGCATCTGCTCAAATGGGACAAACCGGACAGCTGGGTGGATGATGGTATCCATGGGTTTACTTCAGTAGCGCGTGTCTACTTTTTTTTTATGGAGACGGAATCTCGCTCTTTCTACCCAGGCTGGAGAGCAGTGGCGTGATCTTGGCCCACTGCAAGCTCTGCCTCCTGAGCTCACGCCATTCTCCTGCCTCAGCCTCCCGAGTAGCTGGGACTGCAGGCACCCGCCACCATGCCCAGCTAATTTTTTGTATTTTTAGTAGAGACGGGGTTTCACCGTGTTAGAGCCAGGATAGTCTCTATCTCCTGACCTTGTGATCCGCCCACCTCAGCCTCCCAAAGTGGTGGTATTACAGGGCGTGAGCCACCGCTCCTGTCCTGGCATGTCTACTTTTTAATGTGATTGGGCCATTGTATGTAAGGTAATGCTCTGCTTAGAAATACAGAATGTTTTCCTAGGCATAGGCCTTGAAGTCCATGGTGTGTGAAGTGAAATAACTTTGATATTACGGAGTTGTTTTTTTTTTTTGTCTTTTGCAGAACACTGGAGATGATCAGACTTCCTGAATAGACAAAACTTAATGTGCTTTGTTACATTGGGGGAACAACTGAAGAGATTCTTGACTCTGAACCTTTTAGAGCTTAGTCCATGTTGCAACGAGGAGTGTTGGCTTTGTTTTTCCACTTAAAAACTTTATTTATAAAAAGGAAAAATAGTTTTCATGTTAAGTTTTTATTTCTTTCCAGCATTTGGGGCTAGAAAGTATATGTTGGCACTAGAAACATTGTCAAGATTTATTCTGTGGTGTAGGTATGCACATGTTCCATAGGTATGCACACAGCCATGTAGTATCAGTATATCTCAAGTTAATGAAAGTGTTCATTTACATAGGTAATGGAGACCTTTGCATTTTGATCCATAAAACATGGGAGGATGTTCTTAGTCTGTCTGAAAGCTCTATGTGTTTACATATTATTTCTGTAGATGATTTTCAGGAGTAAATTTTGCTTCCATGGTAAGAGTGAGCACTTTGGCTTATGTATAAGTTAGAAATTATTGTTAGTTTTTAATATGTACTTCATGGGGAAATTTCTTAGACATATACAAGCAAGTGAAAACAATTAGGGCCAGTGGTATTAACTACTTTCTAAAATCTTATTTTTATTTGTAAGAAGTCATTTACTTAAGGCCCAGTTAATATAAGTGGAATCATCATCGTTTGTTTAAGGAATACCCAGAGATTGCTGCTGTTCTATTTATTTTACAGAAAGGATAGCTAGATTGAAAGCTCTTCAGTGGACCTTGAGCTAATAGATCTTTTACCACTAAAAGAGCATTATTCTCATGTCATAATGAGAATAATCATTTACATACTTGGCATAATAAATGCCTAAAAGACATTTTATTTTCTGAATCTATTTTTTTTTCTTGCTATAATGGGGATATTGTAAATTATGCATTTGTATTAATGGTATTTCTTAAAGCATTCTGTGTAACTGTAAACCAATCTACAAACTATTGTAGGCATTTGTAAATTCTGTTGTAGGTATTATAAACTTTGTTGAAGTCTTAATCAGCAGATTATGTTGTGAATATATTTGTACATTGTTAAAATAGTTTTTAAGATTATTTGTTTAATTGAATAAGTGTCTTATTGGAGTGATAGCTTTGAAGGTGCAAAACTTTATATTTGTATAAAATTCTACTGTTTACAAGGCATTTGACATGTGTAATCTCATTTAATCCTCATGACAAATATGTAATACTTTAGACGATTTAACAGAACTTCCGGTTATTGAGTGACTTTCCTAAGGAAAACAGATTACAGGAATATCTGTAGGATATAAAACACGATATATTAGTATTTTTAGAGAAAATATTTGCTCTAAATGCCTTTTCCTTTCTTAAAAATTAATAATTTGTTAAGAGCTTGTTTATTTTACTTATACTCAGCTGTTCTGTCTGGTGAGAAGAATTGATACTGCACTGAAGACATTTTAAAATTTAATCTGAAAGATCTAACCTAAATCTTTAGGGTTGAGAGTCTAACAGAGGATACATTGGTATAGTTCTTTTAGATAACTGTGTTATTTGAACTGTAATCCTAAACCAAGTAACAACTGAATTTTAGAATATGCGTGTGGCAGGAGCTACCATGTATTCCCTAATATTCATTTTTCCCCTTTTATAGATTTACCACCTAATTAGCTAGGGCATGGCATCCTGGAGTAAAGATAACCTTTCCCAAATTTTATCGCTCTATCTTGGTGTGGCCACATGACCGAGTTTGGGCCAATGGATACATTTCCAGAAAGTATCCTTAAAAGGAGGAGGCATGCCCATCCCTTCCCCCTTTTTCCTGAAAGGTAGACACAGTGCAGGAACTAGAGCAGCCATCTTGGACTATGTGGTAAAGGCTTCGTTTTGTGAATGGCAGATAAATGAGGTAGATACTGTCTGAATCCCATCTTGTGTATAGCATCCCTGAACTGCTTGTCTGAATTTTTTTTTGAGACAGAGCTTTTGCTCTTGTCGCCCTGGCTGGAGTGCAGTGGTGTGATCTCGGCTCATTGCAACCTCTGCCTCCTGGGTTCAAGCGATTCTCTTGCCTCAGCCTCCCTACTAGCTGGGATTACCACCCTGCCACCACGCCTGGCTAATTTTTGTATTTTTAGTAGAGATGGGGTTTCACCGTGTTAGCCAGGCTGGTTTCTATCTCCTGACCTCGTGATCCGTCCGCCTCGGCCTCGCGAAGTACTGGGATTACAGGCGTAAGCCACCATGCCTGGCCAGCTGTCTGAACTTTTAATAAAAGTGAAGGGAACTATCTTCTTCAAGTATTATTGTTCTGACTTCTCTGTTGCTCATAGCCTAACTGGATTCTTGTCAATACAGTGCACTTTTGAGCATTATCCATGATTATTTCCATTTGTACTAACTTTCCATATTGTACTAACTGGAGTTGTTAGTACAGTACACTCCAGTTGTTAGTACAGTATTAGAGATGTAATAATTTAGTAAATACATAGTTGATCTTTATGTAGTACTTAAGTGAATATTATAGTTGCCACTGAGTTGCACTGTCCCAGATGCTGTTGCTACATAAAACTCCACCCCCAGAATTACTGGTACTGGTGAAAAACAAGATATTTTATTATGCTCACAAATTCTGTAGGACAGGAATTTGGATGGAGCACGGTGATGGCTGGGGCAGGAGCCAGGAAGTGGCATGGAGCTTTTCAGCCACTGACCTGGAGGTTGACATTGGCTGTCAGCTGTGGCGTCAGCTAGGCTGTTGGTTGGAACACCTACACTGTGTAGTTTCTCCCTGAGGGCACATTTGACTTCTTCACAACCTGGCACTGGGTTCTAACAATGAGTCTTCCAAGAGAGCAAGAGAAGTGCATGGCATTTTAATGACTAGTCTTGGAATTCACATTATGTCTCTTTTGTCATACTTCATTGGATGAAGCAATAACCAAGGTCCATCCAGCTTCAATAGAAGGGTACATAGAGCCCAGTACTTGATGAGAGGAGTGTTAAGATTACATTATAATAAGAGTATGTGGGATGGGAGATACTCTTTGGAAAATAAAATCTGACACTTTAATCATTTCATCAAGACTGAAGAAATCAGGAGAGACTGAGGATAAGTGGTTTTCCTCTCTATTGTCCCTGGTCAGCCTTGGATACAGGTGAATTGACTGAATGGTGCTAGTAAAATGAAAGTAGAATCACTTTTTTTTTTTTTTTTTTGACATAGAGTTTCGCTCTCGTTGCCCAGACTGGAGTGCAGTGGCACGATCGTGGCTCACTGCAACCTCCACCTGTCTGGTTCAAGCGATTCTCCTGCCTCAGCATCCCAAGTAGCTGAGACTACAGGTGTCCGCCACCACGGCTAATTTTGTATTTTTAGTAGAGATGGAGTTTCTCTATGTTGGTCAGGCTAGTCTTGAACTCCCGACCTCAGGTGATCCGCCTGTCTCAGCCTCCCAGAGTGCTGGGATTACAGGTGTGAGCCACCGCGCCTAGCCCTAGTAAAATCACATTCTAATTCCACATCTCCCAGAGTATTCTTTGACCCAGACCTCTAAATAGATAGGTAAAGATGTGTGTGTGCGCACGCAGAGGTGATGGCACATTAATTCCAACATATAGGTACTATGGGCCTTTTAAAATCTGTGTAACTCTTAGAGCTTATTAAAATTCTTTTATGTATTATCTCGTATGATTCTCCCCAAGAGGGAAAAATGACAATTATGTACCATGTAACCTCATGTTACAGGTAGGTAACTAATAGAGAAGTAAAATAATTTATTGAAGGTTGCATATAGTAGAGATAGTAATGCTCACTAAACGTTCCATTTGTTCTACATTTCCCAGCTTCCTTAATTCGTTTGAGGCCATGAAATGTGAGTGAACAATGGCCAATGAAATGTGAATGAAAGTGAATAGAGATGCTGGGTGCCTGAATAGCATAGGACAGTTTTAGACAGCAAAGAATTATCCTGTATCTCATGACTTCTTTGTACCTCGCTGAATAATTATGTACATGGAAATCTTGTTTATAATGAGAAAAGAAAAGCAACCCTTACAGCTGTCAGTTGGAAGCTGACCTGGCTCTAATGGCTAGGCTATTCTGTTGAATATAAACAATTTTATAGAACACCAACATCTGACAAGGCCACTCTGAATGTGGTGGAGGAAGACAAAAATTAAGACACTCCATAGTCATGTTAAACTTAGATTCTGTGTAAATCATAGAGCGACCAAACATTCCTGTCTCTTGGCTTACATGTGTGATAGTTGGTTCATTACCCATTGGATCACTGTGTTCCTTCTTCCTCCTAGATTAAAAATTTTAATATTTACACTCATTTAGAATTGCCCTTGCTTTCTGAAAGTACTCAATCCAGAGTAAAACTAGGATTCATGGAGCCCTTCTTGAAATCACCCAACACAACCCCAAATCCTATAAAAAGCCCTTCCCAGCACTCCCATACTGAGGCACCCCATGGTTCCCCATGGTATGTGATCTCTCTTGTGCAAAAGCGTACTGATAAACCCAACTCGATTCAATCAGATCTGTTCCTCACGATCTCTGACTGGTGGACATCGACAATAATTTTTTGAGTGTATATTATAATTCCATTTCATATTTTTGTTGTTGCAGATCTGCAATACTTGATTTGCCCAAAAATGCAATTACCAGTTAAGTGAGGGAAGGTTGTAGTCTTTGTTCAGTACGTAACCAAGAGTTTTCTATCATTTTAAAAACTCACTAGTGGCAACATTGCTTGTGGCATTTGAGTTCCAGGTCAAAAGTACTGCAGTAGTCTGCATTTGTAGTGGGCACATTAATGGTAATTATATGTACATATGCAAGCACCTAATTATTGTGTCATCAGGAGTTTTGGCCATTTCTAGATTGAATTACATACTATCATAAGTTGCTTTCTTTTATTTCTCTGTTACATTACAGTTAGATATTAAAGATACCTTTAATCATGATAGATGATTAAAAATATGCCTGAGGTTAAGTTATATTGTTTGTGTTTTAGAATAATAAAACATGTTTTAAAATATTTCTGATAAAAAGTGGCTGTGAGCCTGAAGGGGTGAAAACCATTAGTCTACAGTCATTGATGAACAGTCTGTCCCTTAGGCCCTTTTAGTTGGAGCTGGAGAGTGGATAGACATGAACTTGAACTCTGGTGTTCTAATATTCTGTGTTGTTTACTGAAGGTAGATGCCATGTGCTTTGGAAATCAGCATGGACATTCTGTGAAATAAGAGAAGCAATTTTCTCATTTAGATGGTCTATCATGGGTGGTAATGTCTAGTGTTCTAAGTGAATGTAGTAGATGCTGCTTATATTAATTTAAGAGAAATCCTATACATCTCATTAAAAAAAAAAAATTCCTAGAGAAACATTTCCAGAATGGTGGAGTATGGATCTTTGAATATCTGATTCTGCATAAAATCAACGAGTACACTGGCAGAAGTGATCAAAATAAACTTTTTGAAACTCTGGAAATTAACCAAAGGATTGCAACAACCCAAAGAAAATGTGTTTGAGAAAAAGGCTGAATCTCTGTATGATCAGTAAGCTTTGTAGTGTTTTAACTTGTCCTGTCCCCATCTTCTTCTTTTCACCTCCACAGTAGCCTTGAAAATCAGCAACCTTGAGACCACAGTAGCAGTGAAAACCAGTAGCCTAGAAGCCACTGAATGAATTTAGAGTCCCTCTGAGATAGATTTGGAGTTATCCAAGAAGCCCCATCCCCGGAGATTTGTCACTCCTTGACCTGCCTGGCAGCTCCCTGGAATAGTCCCAATCACAGGGCTTGTCTTCATTTAACCCAACTCAGGTCACTCAGTGAGGAAAGTATCCTCAGGTTGTTTGTCAGAAACAATTGGTGGCAATTATTTAAACAGCACAGTTGCCTGACATGGCTATGCTAGCTGGGACAAATGAGAGACTGGCCAGAAAACTTAAAAATAAGGGGAGTGTGATGTCTATAGAGGCTTTGAAAAGTGCCAAAATATTCTCGGGAGCTAGAAAGTCAGGTAAAGGTGAGAGACTTACTGCTTCAATCACTTAAGGAAATCCCTGTCTAATCACATGCTCAAGACTAAAGTAACCAGGCAGAGATTTCGGTGACTGCAACATGACAAAGAATACAGAGTAAACAGAATTAGTCCTGGAAAGGTACTAGACATACCACCATTGCAATAAAAATAACAACAACAAATAGTAACAAACCCTACAAGGGTGGGGGGTGTGGGACAAATCTGATTTGCAAAGTTGCCACCTCATATTATTTAAATTTTCCAGTTTTCAACAACAACAAAAGATGTGAAGAAACAGCAATTATGTCTGCCTATATATGGGGGAAAAAAACCCAGAAAACAAACCATCCCTGAGAAAACCCAGACATTAGATCTACTAAACAAAAAGTTTGTCAACCTTTAAATATGCTTAAAAAACTAAAGGAAACCATGGACAAAGAACATGAGAAAGGAAAATAATGTGTAAACAAAGTGAAAATATCAGTAAACAGAAATCATGAAAGAAATTCTGGAACTAAAAAATTATAATTGAAAAATTTCCTAGAGGGGTTTACAGATATAAACAGGCAGAAGAATCAGCAAACTTGAGAATAAGACAAATAGGAATTATCCAGTCTGAGGAACAGGAAGAAAAAAGAATGAAGAATGAACAGAGCCTGAGGGATCTGTGGCATGCTATCAAGTTACTAACATATGCATTATAGGGGTTCCAGAAAACGGAGAGAAAAAAGCAGAAATAATATTTGAAGAAATAATGACTGAGACTTCCCAAATTCAATGAAATACATGAGCTACACATTCAAGAAGCTCAACAAATTATAAGTAGGATAAACTCAGAGATCTATTACTAAGCACATTACAATCAAGCTGTCAAAAGCCAGAGACAAAAGGAATTGTTAAAGTAGCAGGAGGAAAACAACTTATTACATATAAGGGATCCTCAATAAGATTAAATGCCTACCACTCATCAGAAACTACAGAGGTCAGAAGGCTGTAGAATGACATATTCAAAGTGCTAAAAGAAAACAGAATTTTAGATCTAGCAAAACTATCCTTCAAAACTATAAGAAAGGATGAGCATGGTGGCTCACACTTGTAATCCCAGTACTTTAGGAGGCTGAGGCAGGAGGATTGCTTCAGCCCAGGAATTTGAGGCCAGCCTGGGCAACATGGCAAAAAGCCATCTTTACAAAAAATACAACAAACAACTGGGTGTGGTGGCGTGTGCTTGTGGTCCCAGCTACTCAGGAGGCTGATGTGGGAGGATCACTTGAGTCTGGCAGGTTGAGGCCTGATTGTGTCACTGCACTCCTACTTGGGTGACAGAGTGAGACCCCCTCTCAAAAAAAAAAAAAAAAAAAAAAAAAATGTAGAAATTAAAACACACCCAGATAAAAACTAAGAGAATTCACTGCTAGCAGACCTGCCTTACAAGAAATGCTAAAAGAAGTCCTTCAGGCTGAAATGAAAGAACACTAGACAATAACTCCAATCCACACGAGGAAATAAAAAGCATCATTAAAGGTAACTACATAGGTAAATATGAAATACAGTATAAATCTATTTTTGTTTGTAATTCTTTTCTTGTCTGACCCAAAAGACAACTACATAGAGCAATTCTTATGAAATAATGTTGATAGGGTTATAACTTATAAAGATGCAATTTGTACGATTATAATAGCACAAAGGAGGAGGGAGGGAATAGAGCTATACTAAAGTTTTCGAGCATTACTGAAATTAGCTTGGCATTAATCTGAACTTAGATTATGTTAAGATATTAATCATAGTCCCTAGGACAACCACTAAGAAAAAAACTCAAAAAATACAATAAGAGGAACAAGAAGGAAATTAAAATGATATACTAGAAAATACCTATTTAATACAAAAGGAAGTAGTGGAGAAATGAAATCAAAAGACATAAGATGCATGAAAGGAAAAGAGCAGATATCCCACAAATAACTCCCACCTTATCAGTAATTATATTAGAAGAAAACCAGTTAAATATTTCAATCAAAAGACAGATAGGTGGCTGGGCACAGTGGCTCATGCCTGTAATCCCAGAACTTTGGGAGGCCCAGGTGGGCCGAGGTGGGCGGATCACTTGAGGTCCCGAGTTCAAGACCAGCCTGGCCAACATGGTGAAACCCTATCTCTACTAAAATTACAATTTATCTGGATATGGTGGCGGGTGCCTGTAATCCCAACTACTCTGGAGGCTGAGGGATGAGAATCGCTTGAACCCGGGAGGTGGAGGTTGCAGTGAGCTGATATCACGCCACAACACTCCAGCGTGGGTGACAGTGAGACTCCATCTCAAAAAAACAAAACAAAACCAAACCAAACCAAAAAAAAAAAAACAAAAAAACCCAAAAAACCAAAAAAACCCCACAAAAAAACAGATTGGCAAAAAACATGATCCAACTATATGCTGTCTACAAGAGGCACACTTTAGATTCAAAGACACAAACAGGTAGAAAGTAAAAGTATAGAAACAGATATACCATGCAAACGGTAATGAAAAGATAGCTGGAGTGACTATGCTAATATCAAACAAAGTAGATTTTAAGGCAAAAATTGTTTCAAGGGACAAAGAAGGGCATCACATACTGATAAAAGGACCAATCCATCAGAAAGACATAACACTTAAAAACAAATATGCACTTAAAAAATCCCACACAGGAAACAAAAGCTGACAAAACTAAATGATTTAATAATTATTAACAATTAATTTACTTTTTTTTTTTTTGAGATGGCGTCTCACTCTATCACCGAGGCTGGAGCGTAGTGGCGCTATCTCAGCTCACTGTGACCACCCGCTCCCATGCTCAAGCAATTCTCCTGCCTTAGCCTCCTGAGTAGCTGGGATTACAGGCCTGCACCATCACACCAGGCTAATTTTTGTATTTTTAGTAGAGATGGGATTTCACCATGTTGGCCAGGCTGATCTCAAACTCCTGACATCAGGTGAGCTGTCTGCCTTAGCTTCCCAAAGTGCTGGGATTACAGGCATGAGCTTCTGAGCCTGGCATAACAATATACTCTTAATAATTATTAATAACTAAATGAGATAATCCATGTGAAAGAGTCAGCATAGTCCCAGGTACATGGTAAGCACTTGATAATGATAATTCTTATTTAGAAAGAAAAACTGAGTTTCTTTGCTAGTTAAAGGTAAAGAAGTCAGAAAATCTAACAATAGTGGCTGGAGACATCAACACTTCATTTATAATAATGCATAGAAGTAGGCAGATGATCAACTGGGAAAAAGAGGATTCAACAGCACTATAAACAAACTAAATCTGCTGGGCACGGTGGCTCATGTCTGTAATCCCAGCACTTTGGGAGGCTGGAGTGGGCAAGTCACTTGAGGTCAGGAGTTCGAGACCAGCCTGGCCAACATGGTAAAACCCCGTTTCTGCGAAAAATACAAAAATTAGCCGGGTGTGGTGGTGCATGCCTGTAATCCCAGCTACTCGGGAAGCTGAGGCAGGAGAATCACTTGAACTTGGGAGGCGGAAGATTCGGTGAGCCAAGATCACGCCACGGCACTCCAGCCTGGGTAACAAAGTGACAGTCTGTCTCAAAAAACAAGCAAACAAACAAACAAAAACCAAACAGACATCTGTAGAGACTCTGTCCAACAATAGCAGGATACACATTCTACTCAAATGCACATGGAACATTCTCCACGATAGATTGCATGTTAGGCCATAAAACAGGCTTCGATAAATTTAAAATAATTGAAGTCATACAAAGTATAATCTTTGGTCAAAATGGAATTAAATTAGAAATGAATAACACAAGGGAATTTGGGAAATTCACAAAGATGAGAAAATTAAACAACATACTGCTAAATAATCAATGGGTCAAAGAAGAAATCACAAGGGAAATTAGAAAGTATTTTGAGATTAATGAAAATGGAAACACAACATACCAACACTTATGGGATGCAGCTATAACAGTGTTTATAGAGAAATCTGTAACTGTAAAGTTTTTTTTTTTTTTTTAAAGAAGAGATCTCAAATCAACAGTCTCACCTTTCATCTTAAGAAACTAGAAGATGACCATAGTAAATCAAAGTAAGCAGAAGGAAGGAAATAATAGATTAGAAAGGAAATAAAAAACATAAAGACTGGAAAAACAATAGAGAAAATCAACAAAACTAGAAGTTGGTTATTTGAAGAAAAGATTAACAAAATTGACAAACCTGGAATCAGATTGAAAGAGAAGATACCACTACTGTTTACTGAAAAAGCAACCCTTACTGAATGCTTTTATAAAGTGATTGGTTATCCCAGTAGAATATACACCACTTTACACCTATTTTTTGTGTGAACATTCCGTTATGAAAGCATTCAAACGTTGTTGTTTCTCCAAAAAGTGCTTTCCACGAATTGTTTCATCCTTGTGACTTTCTTAGAATGCAGAAGCTGTTGTGTTTAGTAAACTAATCATTAAGAACTTGTATTTGATTCAGGCAGATCTGAGTTGTGGATCCAGTTCAATATCCTTTTTTAGACTTTGAGAAAGTCACTTACCCCATTTTTACAGATGAGGCTGCAGGCTCAGAGTCATAAGCACAAATAAATACCCTCGAGATGGGAGGAGCTTGTGAGGATTAAATGAGATAACTCATATAAAATGTTCAGTATAGTCCCAAGCCCACAGTAAGCACTCGATAATAGTAACTTGCTCAGGTGGAAAACCGAATTACTAAGCTAAAGGTGGAGCAGTCAGGAGACCTAACCCCTAGTTAAGTAGTTCCTCTTTAATTTAGATTCTCATCTAGTATATGGCATGGATAATCCAAAAGTAGCAAAGCAGTCAATTACAGGAAAGAATGCTGATTTTATTTTATTTTTTATTTTGTTTAGAACAAGTTAGAGATGATAGAAGAAAAACTTTAAACAAAATAAATTTAACGGAGCAAAGAATGATTCATGGGAGTTGGGCTTTGCTCTGAAACATGTGCAATGAGTATTTACAGGCAGAAAAAGGCTGAAGAATGCAGAAACAAAGAACACAAAGTGGATTGGTTGTTTCAAAATTGCTTTCCTGGTAAAGGTTAAAGTAGAGGGGACTTGCTTATCAGGCAGGCTAAAACTGGCTGTTTGGAGATGTGGCTATTATCTCCCTCTCTCTCCTGATTTCTTGGAAGGTCAGGTAAACAACGTAGTTTTGGCTTGGTGGCCTGGAACTTTACCGTGAGTAACTCCATTTTGGTTTGGTCTACTGCGGCCTAGTGCAGGACTTAGTTCAAACCAATGACTTCCTATAAATTTTATTTAACAGAGATCATAAGTTTATGAGCCGGTAACTTACTATAGCATTCATTTCTAATTTATAGTTAAAACACATCCTGTTATTTATTTTTTTCACATAGTTGTTGAAATCCAAACTGCTGCGGATGAGTCTTAATGTTTTTTAAACATTTCTTCTAGGATGTTGCCTTTCTGCACAAGCCCCGGTTCCCTCTTGCTTGTAACTTGCACTTAGTCCTCTAGATGGCAATATAGGAACATATGATGTAAATGAAATAAACGCATACTGGAGCACCCAATATACTCAGTTTAGTAAGAAATGATGGTTTTCCTAGAAGTGGTGAGTTAGGACTAAATCCATGCATCTTATTGTGAAATTAGTCAAAATCAGTGCCAGGGAATGAATAGATGCTGAATAAATAAGTACAATAAAATACCCACAATGTACCAGACATCAAGACAGGTACTGTAGACACAGAGAGACGTAAGAACTATGTGTGATATGTGTCTACTTTCCTGATCTCAGCAAACCCTGCCATTTAACAAGTGAGGAAACTGAGCATTGGGGGTTTAGTAGCTTTCCCGGGGTCATGTAACTAGAGAGAGGTGAAGCCAGGACTTGTCAATGGTGAGGCTTCGATGATGAGCTTGAATTTAAGATATGTCAGATTTGAAGCCAATGGATCATATCAAAGTAGCAAAGTGCAGTGGAAACCTGGAACTCAACCTTAGGATTAGGCTAAAGGTATACATTTAAGAGGCATCTCTGTGGTGCAGAGCGGAAGCTGTAACAATGTAGGAGTGGTCTACGGCAACTGTGTCTGTTAAAGAACTGATAGCTGAAGTGTAATTCCCAAAGAGGAAGGTGATATGGCAGAGGGTAAAGGGCATACACAGTACACAGACAAACCTGAGTTTAAATCCTGGCTTCATACTTACTTGCTGTGCTGTTCATGGGCATTTAACTTCTTAAATATCACAAGGTACTTAATCTCTTTGACTCTTTGCCATAACCCTACGAGGAAGATACTATCTCCATTTTACAGATGAGGAAACTGAGGGTTAGAGAATGTAGGAGTTGACCCAAGGTCATGGTGCATCTAGTACATGATGGATCCAAGGTTCCGATCTGGACAGTCTGCCTTAGGCTCACAGTGCTAAGTACCACACGCAGTTTCCCCAGTCATACCCCTTAG
Source organism: Papio anubis (assembly GCF_008728515.1). NCBI lineage: Eukaryota > Metazoa > Chordata > Mammalia > Primates > Cercopithecidae > Papio > Papio anubis. The sequence continues at coordinate 15,008,518 of NC_044992.1, read as the reverse complement.
GACACCGCCTTTGTATGTGGGTCTCCTTGTGCCAGAGATGAATGTGGGCACGTGCAGGCGCGTGTGCACACACGCACACACACACAGACAGAGAGATTTATTTCAAGGAGCTGGATTACGTGGTTGTGGGAACTGACAAGTCCAGATTCAGTAGGACAGGTCAGCAGGCTGGAACTCTCAGCAAGAGCTGATGTTGCAATCTTGAGGTCAACTTGCTACTTCCTCAGGGATATCTTAGTTTTGTTCGTAAGGCCTTTAACTGACTGGATGAGACATTCCCACACAGTAAAAGGGCAATCGATTTTACTTAATGTTAACAGATTGTAGATGTTAGCCACATCCATAAAATAGCTTCAAAACAAACAACACCTACATCAGTGTTTGATTAAATAACTCAGTACTAGCCAAGTTGATGCAAAAATTTTACTATCACACGCCTCCAGTTGTCTGTAAACACTACGACAGCAGGAAGCCTATCTTTCTCATTTGCCTTCACATTGTCAGTGCATGGCCCAGTGCCAGGCACCTAATGGCACTCAATAAACATTTATTGGGCATGTACCCACCTTTTAACAGTGTAGGTGAAAGCCACTGTATACATGCTGGTTTCAGCTACTGCCCTGGGCTAGGTACAGATTTTCAGTGTATTCAGCTCACACATTACTTTCTCTGGGACTGCCTGGATACAGCAGTGGAAGGACTGATCTCAAAGCAGGAGACAGATACACCTCCTTCCTGGAGATCTGGCTTGGCCAACTGGGTAGTTTTCCTTTTCAGAAGATGAAGCAATGGTCATTGCCAACAGCCATGAGGAGGGCTGCCGCTGCCAAGAGCCGAGTGGTGGTCCTGGTAGGACACTGCTCATACACTGTGTCTGTTCTTAGGTTTCAGCTGGCATCTGTTTCCAGCTCTTGGTGCTATTTGCAACTTTGTATCTTAGGATGAAGGCATAAAGGTTTTCAAGCAGCAAAACCTTCCAGGGTTAGATAAGAGTGTTTCACTGTGGATCTGTGAGCATCTATAGCCACTGTGTGCATCCTTCTGGGACCCCAGCAGCTGCTTCTGAGAAAACAGAGGGATGGAGAAGAGGACGCCACCCAGATGGTGGAAACATCTATCAAAAGTTAGGATGTCCTCCGGAAAGCCTCTTTGGGTGTCTGATTTCATATCTCCTTCCTCATCAAGGAGAATGGCATCACCACCTCCTATTTGATGAGAATTTAAACACATCTAGAACATGTGCTTTTCTTTTCTCCTCTCTCTGGGATCACGTCATACTGCCTCCCAGAATCCTGTCCTTAACCCCCTTCCTTAGAATTTACAGCATAGCCTGGCAACAACCAAGCATTCATCTTTATTCTAAAGTACCTAGGACAGAGCTGGATATGTGACAGATGCTCAAAGGCTGTTTAATCAAACAGGAAAAACTCATATTGGGAGTAGGGAGTAGTGGGAGGCAAAATGGTACTCTCAGTGAATTATAATATTTTACAATTTGTCTGATAGAGAATATAAAGCAAACCAGAGACGCATAAAGGAAGGTCATGCTAATTTTCATGAGGTATTTTCTAACTCCAGGAACAAAATGGTGAAAGGGCATTCTAAGTCAACGGAATTTATTGTGTAAAGATGTGAGAGTAACACACACACACACACACACACGCACACACCCCACTCTGTGCTACAACCGCAAGAAACACTTTGTTCTTCAAATGCACCAAGCTCTCTTCAGCAGCGTTTTGTACTGGGTATAGGACACCTTTGAAAAATTCTGGATATTTATCCTTTGTCTTCTTGGCATGTTAAAAATATCTTCTGGCGGCCGGGCGTGGTGGCTCACGCCTGTAATCCCAGCACTTTGGGAGGCCGACGCGGGTGAGTCATGAGGTCAGGAGATTGAGACCATCCTGGCTACCATGGTGAAACCCCATCTCTACTAAAAATACATAAAACAAAATTAGCCGGGTGTGGTGGCGGGCGCCTGTAGTCCCAGCTACTCGGGAGGCTGAGGCAGAAGAATGGCGGGAACCTGGGAGGCGGAGCTTGCAGTGAGCTGAGATCCGGCCACTGCACTCCAGCCTGGGAGACAGAGCGAGACTCTGTCTCAAAAAAAAAAAAAAAAAAAAATTTTCTGGCCAGGTGCGGTGGCTAATGCCTGTAATCTCAGCACTTTGGGAGGCCGAGGCGGGTGGATCACCTGAGGTCAAGACTTCAAGACTAGCCCGGCCAACATGGTGAAACACTGTCTCTACAAAAATACAAAAATTAGCTGGGTGTGGTGGCAGGCACCTGTAATCCCAGCTTCTTGGGAGGATGAAGTGGGAGAATCTCTTGAACCCGGGAGGCGGAGTTTGCAGTGAGCCGAGATTGTGCCATTGCACTCCAGCCTGGCGACAGAGTGAGACTCTGTCTCAAAAAAAAAAAAAAAACAAAACAAACAAAAACAAACAAACAAACAAACAAACAAAACAAAAGGCCAGGCAGCGTGGCTCACACCTGCAATCCTAGCACTTTGGGAGGCCGAGGCGGGCGGACTTCCTGAGCTCAGGCATTCGAGACCAGCCTGGGCAACACAGTGAAACTCCCTCTATTAAAATACAAAAAATTAGCCTGGCGGCGGGCGCCTATAGTTCTAGCTACTCGGGAGGCTGAGGCAGGAGAATTGCTTGAACCCGGGAGGGGGAAGTTGCAGTGAGCCGAGATCGCTCCACTGCACTCCAGCCTGGGCGACAGAGCGAGACTATGTCTCCAAAAATAAACAAACAAACAACAACAAAAAAATTTCTGCTCTGTAACTTCACTTTTAACATTGTTTAGGGAGTTTTGTGTTTGTTCAGTTTGTTCTTTTTAGAGGGAATGTCGCTCTGGTGGTGCACAGGCGTGCACCACCATGCCCGGCTAATTTTTGTATTTTTGTAGAGAGGGGGTTTCACCATGTTGGTCAGACTGGTTTGGAACTCCTGACCTCAGGTGATCCTCCCGCCTTGGCCTCCCAAAGTGCTGGGATTACAGGCGTGAGCCACCATGCTTGGCCAGGAGTCTTTGGACTTACATGTTTTAAAAACTTATATGTTTTTAAAAAATGTAGCCAAACTTACCAACTTTTATGACTTACTTGTCTTTTCAATATTCATTTAAAACACTCTTTCCTTATCAATGCAAAATGATACTCTACATTTTCTTTTAAAGTTATAAAATGCTGCTTTTCATATTTAGCTTTTAAAATTATTTAGAATTTATCTTGGCATATAGAGTGAAGTAGGGGTCTCATTTTATCTTTCCCCATGTAGACAGCCAATTGTATCAGCACCCTGTACTGAATAATCCAGATATTCCTCACTGATTTGTGATGGCATTCTGTCAAATACCAAGTTCCTAGTGTGAATAGGTCTATTTTTTCCTTGTTGATTTATAGGGGTACTTTGTGTTTCCTGAATGCTAATTCGTTGCCGCTGATATATATTGTGAATGTCTTATCTCACTTTGATTTTCTCATGAAGAGCGGCTCTTAATTAAAATTACCAATCTGGCTGGGCGCGGTGGCTCAAGCCTGTAATCCCAGCACTTTGGGAGACCGAGACGGGCGGATCACAAGGTCAGGAGATCGAGACCATCCTGGCTAACATGGTGAAACCCCGTCTCTACTAAAAAATACAAAAAACTAGCCGGGCGAGGTGGCGGGTGCCTGTAGTCCCAGCTACATGGGAGGCTGAGGCAGGAGAATGGCGTGAACCTGGGAGGCAGAGCTTGCAGTGAGCTGAGATCCGGCCACTGCACTCCAGCCCGGGCGACAGAGCGAGGCTCCGTCTCTTTGTGAATCTCTTTCTTACCCTAAGAACATAAAGATATTCTCCTATATTCTCTTAAATGTTTCATAAGTTATGTCTTTAAGCCTCCTCAAATTGATTTTTTTGGTATGGTGTGAGTTAGCATCTGTAGTAATTTGTATTATTTGCTCACAATTCTTTCTTTGCTTCCTACCTGTGCCATGATTCATTTTGGGCAGAATATACTCGACTTCCCCACTGTCTTTGAGCTTAACCATGTGACTTGTTTTGGTGATTAGAATGTGAGCAGATATAATATATGTCCCACACAATAAGAAACCTTAAATGTGTGGTTTGATTTACTCTTGTGTATTCCTTACCTGCAACATGAGAAGTGCATGCCCCAGGTAGCCACATTCCTTCAGCTTGGGTCAGAGAATGAGAGACATGTGGAGTAGACCTGATCTGACCTGCAGTATGCCACAACTGACTTATAGACCTCTGTGTGACAAATATATGTTTGTTGTTATATGCTGCTGAGATTTGGGAGGTTGTTACACAGCATAATTGCAGCAACATGGCTGACTAACACATAATCACATTCCTTTTTATTTCCCATATGGCCAACCAATTATTGAAATATCTGTCCTGTTCACATTGATCTCCAATACCAACTCTATCATAAACTTTCTCTACATATGTGGTTCTCTTTTATGCCTCTCTTTTCAATTATATTTCTCTATTTGAATATCCCTACACCAATACCCATGAACTTAATTAGTATAGATTATAATAATTTTATAATCAACTTGTTAAGTACCAAAAAAGCTCTGCTGGAATTTTGATCATAACTCCATTGAAACCATATATCAAGTAGGGGGAATTCTCATCTTTGCAATACTGAATCTTCTGATCCATGAACATTGTATGTCTCTTAAGTCCTTGATTTCTTCAAGTAAAGTTTTTATAATTTTCTCTATAGAGGTCTTTTCCATTTGTGGCTAGCTTTATTTTTGGGTACTTCACGTTTTTTGTTGCTTTCATTAGCAGTATTTTATGCAATCACATTTTTTAAAGGTTCATTTTAAATGTATATACTTTAGGATTTTTGTGTAGATATTTTGGGATTTTTATCTAGACAAACATGAAACTGTAAATGATGACAGATTCTTTTCCTTCATTTCCAATCTTTGTATGTTTTTATGCCTTACTGCTTTCCCTAGGTACTCCAATATAATTTTGTAAAGACATGGTGGTATCAAGCACCCCTGCTTGCCCCCAATATTAAGGGTAATGTTTATAATATCACATTTAATGGTAAAATATTGAAAGCTTTGTTTGAATATGTGTGGATGTCCAGTTTCAGCCATAATGTGATAACAAGAACCAGACTTATCCTCCCACTGTAAGTAACTAGAAAGTGGACAAGATACATAAAATAACTTATTTCAGGAAGTATATGATTGTGATCCTTGGGAAAATGGACATAAGTGAAATGAACTCTATAATTGCCTTGGCTTTCTACTTGGAGGCAATTTCTGACAAGAGGAAAAGGGAGGAGGAATCTAAACAGAGCCTGAAATCCTCTCTGAGTTGAGAAGATCAAAGATGACCCAAAAAAGGGAGCCCAGGGGAGGCTGGGTGATCTGAAACCATGTCATCTGGAAAATAGTTAGAAGTCTTGGGCTGTTTAACTGGCAGTAGAGAAGACTGAGGGGCAATATGAAAACCACCTATAGAGATTAGAAAAACTGTCATGTTGAGCAGGGGTTGTTTGTGTTCTGTATGGCCCTGAAAGACAGAGTTTAGGACAGCTGGATGGAAATGAGAGGAAGAAGATTTTGGTGAAGTCCAAGGAAACACTTTCCAGCAATCATGGTTGATCAGGCTGCAGTGGGCAGCCTTCCTCAGCTGGTAGATGAAGGCACTGAGCAAGCATGCTGGGTTGTTGCTGAAGGAGCTTCCATAGTGGAAAGTGACCAAGCTAAATGGCATCCAGGGTCCCTTTTACTCTTAAGGTTTTTCATAGTTTGGTTTGCATAGCTTGGCCTCCATAAAAGGCAGCTGTCACCAACTGACAGTACTTTTTTTTGTTTGTTTGAGACAGAGTCTTGCTCTGTCGCCCAGGCTGGGGTGCAGTGGCATGACCTCAGCTCACTGCAAGTTCTGCCTCCCGGATTCACGCCATTCTCCTGCCTCAGCCTCCCGAGTAGCTGGGACTACAGGTGCCTGCCACTACGCCCAGCTAATTTTTTGTATTTTTTAGTAGAGACGGGGTTTCACCATGTTAGCCAGGATGTTCTTGATGTTCTGACCTTGTGATCCACCCTCCTCGGTCTCCCAAAGTGCTGGGATTACAGGTGTGAGCCACCATGCCCGGCCACTGACTGACAGTACTTTTAAGGCATGTTGAGAAAAATGAGTCCTTGAAGACCCCAACCTTTATAAAACTGAGTAGGCAGGGTTTTAAAAGAGAATTTTCCCCATGCTTACCACATAATTTGTGTGTGTGTGTGTGTGTGTATATATATATATATTTGAGATGGGATCTTACTCTGTCACCCAGGCTGGAATACAGTGTCATGATCATGGGTCACTGCAGCCTCGAACTCCTGGGCTCAAGTGATCCTCCTGCCTCACCCTTCCAAAGTGCTGGTATTACAGGCAGCAGCCTCCGTGCTTGGCTTGTATTTATATTTTTGTTTGGTTTCTTACCTTTGTGTGTCTTTTCTTGAAGGCAGGGATCATGTCATATACATGTTTTCATGTTCTAGTATGGTAGTATGTGGATACCAGGTGCTTCTTCAATACCTAAGTGAATTAAAAGTGTATTAGTCTGTTTTCACACCGCTGTAAAGAACCACCTGAGACTGGGTAATTTATAAAGAGAAGAGGTTTAATGGACAGTTCTGCATGGCTGGGGAGGCCTCAGGAAACTTACAGTCATGTGAAGGGAAAGCAAGGCACGTCTTACATGGTGGCAGGAGAGTGAGAGAGAGTGGGGAACTGCTACACACCTTTAAACCATTAGATCTTGTGAGAACTCACTCACTATCACCAGAACAGTATGGGGGAAACCACTCCCATGATCCAGTTGCCCTCACCAGGTCCCTTCCTCAACACGTAGGGATTACAATTTAAGATGAGAGTTGAATGAGGTCACAGAGCCAAACCGTATCACAAGGTGATTTGGCCTGAGGAGGGATTGGAAAACCTTCATCTAGTGTTCTCCTCTCCCTCTTGTATCCCGGGCAGACATCACTAGTCAATCGTGGAGCTCTTCTCTACTGAGCCCAGTCTTAGCCATGGAATTCTTTGGAAAACACAGATTCTAGACAGTCACTTTTAATTAATTAGAGTTAGCACAGACACTGTCTGTTTGTCATCCCAGAGCTAAAGGAATGGGAATGCTTAGGATTCTCTAAGGCACGGTGACAACCTGTCCTAGTCACAGTCTACTTTGTTGACCAGCTGCTGAGAGCCCAACTGTCATCTGCTTTCCAGATGTAGGAGTTACATGGGTATTGCTGGCATGCTGATGGTTTGCCAAGGGGGACATTTTGGGCTCCTGAATGCTAGGGATGCCTTCTGGATGATGCACATGAAAAGCTTTTTAGCTTGGATATGCTGTTGACACAGTATGCAGCATTGCAACCATATAGAGTAGGATTTGGGACATGATCACATCTCTGAACCCCCTTATATTTGGGTAGATCTTGATGCTGTATTGGCTTCACCTCCTGACTCTTAATGCCCATGGGGTTCTCTGTGACAGGCTGGGAACATTCTTTTTTTTTTTTTTGAGACAGAGTATTGCTCTGTCACCTAGGCTGGAGTGCAGTGGTGCAATCTTGGCTCACTGCAACCTCTGCCTCCTGGGTGCAAGGATTCTCCTGCTTCAGCCTCCTGAGTAGCTGGGACTACAGGCATGTGCCACCACACCCAGCTAATTTTTAAAAATACTTTTAGTAGAGACAGGGTTTCACAGTGTTAGCCAGGATTGTCTCAATCTCCTGACCTCGTGATCCACCCACCTTGGCCTCCCAAAGTACTGGGATTACAGGTGTGAACCACCATGTCCAGCTGAGGCTGGTAACATTCTTGAGTGAGAATTCTCTTATGGTGCAGTGGGAAGAGAATGGGCGTGGGACTCAGCCCTTCTGAGCTCACCTTCTGTCTCTGCTGCCTGCCAGCTGTGTAGTCATCTGGATGTTACTTACCTTCATCGGATGTGGCTTCCTCCTCTTTAGGGTGGGATGGCAACATCCACCTCAAACCATTGTTTGGAGGTTTAATGAGACAACCTAGGTAATGTGTCAAGCACATGATGGATATAAACAATTCCCAGCACTCATATAGGTTGACTGTGCACCGAGTGCTACTCTAAGCCCTCTACATATATTAAGTCATTTAATGCTCACAACAACTTGATGAGGTGGATGATAAAAGTAATTATCACCCTTATTGGATAAGATGAGGAAACTGAGGCACGGAGTAGCTAATTCTACTCAGGGACGGTCACACACCTAATACTTGGTAAAGACAAGATGCAGATCATGGAAGTCTGTGCTCTTAACTACTGTGAACCTGTTAGAGATCAGTACCCACTTCTCTGCATAACTATTGATGCATATTTATTGACCCCTGCTCCCTGAAAGAAACTGTGTTAGATGCTGGGGAAGATACACGTATTAGTTAGGTACATTTAGGACTGAATGAAAAGAGCTATGAGATTGAGTGGGACACAGTCCCAGGCCACAGAAAGTTTACTACCAGTTGGGGAGTGACAGGGAGGTGGAAAGGGTAGACAGCAAAGTAGTCCATGGAAAGGTGTGACCTATGGAAATGACTGGTGTGCATTATCCTGCCAGGAATCTCTGTGGGTAAATTTTTAAATAGACAGTCTCATTTATAAAGCAGCCTCTTTGGGGTTTGCTCGGCAAGGGAACTGACTGATGGGGGGCTTGTTCAGCACTTGAATAGATACAGTTGAGTTTCTGAGCTTGCAAACCTGGGGTGAGTTGCCATGCCTGTGTTTTCCCAGACAGCACACACCGTGGGATGCCCCGCTGAAGTAGGGCAAGCAAGCAGGATCTTCTAGTCTCCTGTAGCCAAGGCCTCTCTCCTGAAGTTTATGCCCAGGTCTGTGATACACCTGCTGGATGTTCATACTTGGGATGTGTGGCCATCCCCTCAAATGGAGTCTTTCTGGAATCAAACCCACCATAATATTGCTAAGTCTTAAGGGATGAATTGTCCACCCCCACCCCCAAATTCATATGTTGAAGTCCTAACCCCACATTACTTTTCAAGGTGACTATTTCGAGACAGGATCTTTAAAGAGGTGATTAAGATAAACTGAGGTCATATGGGTAGGCCTTAATTCAGTCTGCCTGGTGTTCCATAAGAAGAGGATATTAGGACACACTTACACACAGAGGAAGGACCATGTGAAGACAAAGGGAGAAGATGCCATCCACAAGCCAAGGAGAGAGAGGCCTTAGAGGAAACCAGCCCTGCTGACACCTTGATCTTGGGCTTCCAGTCTCCAGAACGGTGAGTAACACATTTCTGTTGTTTAATCCACTCAGTCTAGGGAACATTGTTATGACAGCCTGGGCTGACTAATGTACTAACCGTCTCTTCCTTCTCCCTGTCACATCCGTTACCAAGTCCCCTAGATTTCCTTCACAACCAACACCTGTATTTCTTCTCCATTCTTGCTGTTGTCTCCTGTCTGGGCACTGCGGCAGGTGGCCTTTGGCCTTGCTGTGTGTATTAGTCTGTTCTCTCATTGCTCTAAAGAAATACCTGAGACTGGGCAATTTACAAAGAAAAGAGGTTTACTTGACTCACGGTTCTGTAGGCTGTACAGGAAGCATGGGAACATCTGCTTCTGGGGAGGCCTCAGGGAGCTTTTACTCATGGTAGAAGGCAAAAGGGGAGCAGGCATCTTACTTGGCAGGAGAAGGACCAAGAGAGGGGGTGGAGGTGCCACATACTTTTAAAACAACCAGATCTTGTGATAACTCTATCAGGGGAACAGCACTAGGGGATGGTGCTAAACCATTCATGAGAAGCCACCCTCATGATCCAGTCACCTGATACCAGGCCCCACCTCCATCTTTAGGGATTACATTTCAACATGAGACAGGCAGGGACACAGATCTAAACTCCATCACTGTGCCTGTCATTCACTCACCTTGCTCAGGTCTGCAATCCACCCAGAAGACATTTGGAGACCCTGGGGCAAGGGAAGGGCGTGGTAAAAGCTGGGGTTTAGGATCATTAGGATCTCCATTCCTTGAGTGTGGCATTCAGAGACTTGTCCTCTATCACCTGGCCTTCCTAGGTTCTGATTCTCCACTAATAAAAACAATTTATAACGATACCCATATTCGCACTCTCCTCTGAATCCAAAGTACTTTTTCGGCATGAAAATCGTATCTCGTGTAGTTCAATTTTCATTGCTCACGTCTCAGGCTCCCAACTGGGCGTGTATGTTTCCTGAGTGGAGGCAGGGTTCCCCTCTGAGGGGTTAATTCCCCAACAGTGTCTGGCCCGGTGCCTGGTTCACATGGATGCTTGTCTCAGGTCAGGTCCTCAGGACCAGATGCTTACATGAGGATTCCTACACAAATGATTCATTTCTGGTTCCAGGGGAATAGAGTTGAGTCGGAGGAGCATCAGGTAGGAGGGGGTCTAATTTTAGGTTAAGTTCCAGGGAGTTCCAGGCTAAGTTCTGGATTGCACAGGGGGGACTCTGGAGTGTACGTTATACCTTTGCACATTTTTCCTTTGTCCCTGGGACTCAGGGAGCAGGGCTTTCTTGCTCTCACATCTGTCAGTCATCGACTCAGGGCCACGCCCACTGTGGGTATGGGCACTTCTAGCCACTTCTGGCTTATGTATTCTGGCAGCTGTGTTTCTAATACAATCCCAAAGACAATCTTTGAAACAGGAGTTGCCCTTCTGGGTTGTTGGAAACCTAAAGCACACCGAAGCTGGGGAAAGAGGCCCCTAACCTGTAAAAGGGATCCGCGGGGACCTGGGTGGCACGCTCCTGGTGTCCGCCGCAGCCAAGTGTAAGTCCCCGTTGTCTCATCCACCAGAGAAGGGGCTCAGGTTGGATCCCATTGCTCAGTTTCGCACTTGTGTTGTCCTCTGTGGCTTTTTGTTTCATGTGTATTTCCTGTAAGTAGCCCTTGTAACAGGAGAGGTCTCAAGTGCTGAGTAGTGAACCCTTTTTGACATGGCAAGATTTTGTATTATTTTATGTGTTTAATCTTTGACCCCAGTCGTTTACATTGTAGAACTCTCTCCGTGTTGCCAGTTTTGCCATAAATTGCCTACATTATACTCTGCCACACTGATGTCAGTTTGCCTAATTCCCTGACCTTTGGAATATTGTGCTCCTTATTTCCATTTATTCCTTTCTTTCATGCTGTTTGTTTTCTATCACATACAGTTTAGCCGTTTTGTCATTCTTAAAAGTCATAAATAAATGCCAGAGCGTGCACGCACTTCTTTAACCACGTAAAGAAATCAGACAGCTATATAGGTCTTACAAACATTTTAACATGCTGTACTAAGTTGAAAAGAGGTAACGTGTTTAATGTTACAACAGAAATCCTAATATTTATTTTTAAAGATTGAGGGTCTGTTTATAAACATTTCCTATTCTTTTGAAGTGACCCTACTTAATTGTTGTTTGACTTGTTTAAGCCACCCAGGCTATGGTATTTCGTTATGTCCCAGCTGAGGCAGGACAGTTGAAAAGGCTGCTCCAATCTGAAAAAAGATTCTTAGCTTTAAAAAGGGTGTTTGCTGCCGGATTGATGGGCCATATTCACCTTGAGAGTCCAGCATCCTCTCCTAAGCAAGTAGCCCGGAGTAAATGGCTGCACCCCACAAACGGTGATAAGAACGTTCTCTTGGAACATGCGGAGGATGCTTCTCAATGCTGTGGTTTTCTGGTTAGTGACAGGCCCTGGGTCTCTGGGCCTCCCTCACTGTCCGCCCCTGCATTCAGAGCACGCTTGAGAAAATCATGGAAAGCACTTTCTATATCCAGCTGCTTCTGCTCTATGCTGAGATTCAGACAGTAGCTTTCCTTCACTGCCTTTTTTATGTTTCTGTATTACTTTAGTGTGAATTAGGGAAAGGTTGCATGGAGCCAGTGGGGTGGTGATAGTTAGGGACTCAGATATCCATTTTACTGGATGTTTCAGACCGTTGACAGATCTGCTGCTCATGTCTTGCTGGGGAAAGCCAGGCAATGCTAAGAGCTAAGCATTTGGCAGATACTAACCTCCTGGTTGAAAAGAACCCTTTGTCCTGCTATTTGATGCTATGAAAGAGAATCCTGAAACTGTCAGAAAGAAAAGAGAAAGCATTTTACCTCTTCGCTTTGAAAATGTAAATTGCTTGAGAGATTTAAAGTTATAAATCTTCGTCCCTTGCTATCGACGCTAGGACTGGACAGCCCTTGAACCACGACGTTCAATTCCCCATCTCAGGCTGGAGCTTCCTCTGTACTTACCAATTCCAGTTGTGAAAATCGAAGTAAAGAAAATGGATAACTGTTTTAAAGAAGAAATACTCAATTGTTTTCACATAGAAAGTTTTTTAAAGCCTAGTTTAAAATTCAGTCCACTTTCAGGGTATTTTTAGTCTCTTGAGAATGTTCCAGATCGCTGACTCAGTAAGCCCAGGCTCTTAAAAATGCATGTTTTTAAACTCTACAATGTGACATTGTCTAAGCTCCTTGCCATTTGAGTCTGACCGTATATTCTGAAGTCTGCCTTGGCTTCGTAAGGACTGTTCCTGGCCTTCTGGAGCCCCCAAACTCCCCCACTCAAATCTGATGATGGGGCAAGTTCCTTGCATAGTACAAAGAGAAGGGGCCCAGGAGTGGCATGCAAAAGAACAGAAAGTTACTGTGTTTATGGCCATCGGAACCAAAAGTGCTTCTGAGAGAATGAAATCTAGCTTTCTAGAAGAAGAAATTAAAGCCCAGGGAGGAGAGGGGATTTGCCTAACGTCCTACATAGCCCATCTGTGCCATGTCCTCAGCCTTCCCAAGCAGGGGGGGACTCCATGGGGGTGGGTGGGTCATCTCCCTTTTGATTTGACATAGTCCTCAACCAGGCATCTTTCTTTGGCCCAATTAAGTTTGGTCATGGTAGTAGGATTGGCTTGCTTGAAATAAAATGGTTGCTTTAGGAGTTGGTAACTTAATATTTCCTGATCTGAACTATATATCTGTAATAAAGATATATCAATGATCTTCTACGGGCTATTTAAAATTTACATATATGTATACACATATGTGTATATATGTATGTACATATATGTATAATATGTATATATATGATGTTCGTGCAGCCAGCAATATGCAAAGCAGAGAGCATGGCTTCTAGTAGTTTGGGGATTGTAGCAACAGAGATTGCTTTCCACTTGGGGACTGGATGCCACCAGATGGGACAACAGACTCTCCTTTCTTACGAACCTTTGAACGTTGCAGGGATTGTTTGGGTGTTGTCATAGTTACCGGTACTGGTGACTTCCCCCTGTAGCCTTGTCCCCTTTGTTTCTTCTTCTTTTTTTTGAGACGGAGTCTCGGAGTCTCGCTCTGTCGCCCAAGCTGGAGCGCAGTGGAGTGATCTTGGCTCACTGCAAGCTCCGCCTCCCGGGTTCACGCCATTCTCCTGCCTCAGCCTCCCGAGTAACTGGGACTACAGGCGCCCGCCACCATACCTGGATAATTTTTTTGTATTTTTAGTAGAGACGGGGTTTCACCGTGTCAGCCAGGATGGTCTCGGTCTCCTGACGTCGTGATCCGCCCACCTCGGCCTCCCAAAGTGCCGGCATTACAGGCCTGAGCCACCGCACCAGGCCCCCTTTGTTTCTTCTTATGGAAGGTCCTTTTGGGATCCCAGGGTGATATAGAGAGAGTCAGAGCCTGGTCTTGCCAGAAGGACTTTAGATCTCATGATTTCTTGCTCATGAGATAAAGCCTGGATTAAAGCAGGAAATTGTGGCAAAGATTTTAAAAACGAAACCTGTCATCCTGGTTTACAGTGTCTCTCCCAGTCACTTCCTAACCCCACCCACTTCAACATCAGAGCAACCCACATCCCAAGAAAGACAGAAGAGGAGGCTTCTGTGGTTTGTCTTTCTTGGCCCTTCCAATAACCATGTAAATAAGTGGTTCTCAAGGGTGGTCCCAGGACAAGCAGCCTTCACCATTCCCTGGGAGTTATTAAAAGTGCAAATCATGCTGTCCCACCTGGATCTACCGACTCAGCAACTGGGGAGATGACACCCAGCAGCCTGTGTTTCAGCAAGTTGTCCAGGTGATTTTTGAGAACAGCTGTTCTAAGTAACCACTAACTAAACCCTAATTTCCAATTCCTTGAGTCTTCCTGGCACTTCTGTAATTAATTTGTCTGCTAGTAAACATTAAAAATATCAGATTACTTAATTTTACATGTTAGAGATTGAAAATAATATGAAACTATCGTGAGATCATATCATATTAGATATTGAAAGTATCCAGTATTTTTCCAGAATCACAAAACAAAATTGAAAGGAAAAAAAGAATATAACAGTGGTATTCTTGAGCCATTAAGTGGGGACAAGGGAAGCCCATTCCATAAACTTGGGGACATTTTGATTGAAGGAAGCATATGGACTGGAACAATTCTTGGATTAGAACAAAAAGAACTGGGAAAATGGAACCAATTAAAAAATCATCTGTCTTTCAGTTTCTTAACCATGCAGAAACCTAAACTTGTAGGACTACCAGAAACTCTATTAGTACTTTAAATTTCTTAATGATTCCAATTCTTTAGGACCCAAAACCAGTTGTTTGGATTCCTGGAAATGGCAGGAACTTTTAGGATGCTGCTCTATTAATGAATTACAATTTTAACATTTTCCGAAGGCTTCCAATGGGGCAAAATTGATGCCTTTGAAATCAGGGCCTCTGTCTTTATTATGGTGACACATGGGAGTGAAATAGAGCCCTTGTTCTTGATGGCACTGAGCACTTTCACTTCTGTAATGTCATTGTTTGCTCATAATAACCTCTCACATTTGTCTGGCTCTGTGGTTTTTAAAGCTCTTTGAATTTGGTCTTGTATTTTATTTTCATAAAACCTCTCTACTGTGAGTACCTGTGATTAACATTTATGATCCTGTTTCCTTAGCTATGAAATGCAGGAAGGGGCTTGTCCAAGATCACATGACCTGTGGGTGGCTGCCTCTTCCATTATCTTTCTTTTTTTTTTTTTGAGATGGAGTCTTGCCCTGTCACCCAGGCTGGAGTGCAATGGCGCGATCTCAGCTCACTGCAACCTCTGCCTCCCAGGTTCAAACGATTCTCCTGCCTCTGCCTTCCAAGTAGCTGGGATTACAGGCGCCCGCCACCACGTCCAGTTAATTTTTGTATTTTTATTGTTACTTTTTTTTCTTTGAGACAGAGTCTCATTCTTTCACCCAGGCTGGAGTGCAATGGCATGATCTCAGCTCACTGCAAGCTCCGCCTCCCGGGTTCTTTTCTTTCTTAGAGGTACATAAAACAATGATGCATTTTACAACCATGGCATCTTAGGTTTGCTGAAATAGAATAGTTTCTCCCTTCAAGGAACTTACAGACTGCCTTCAGGGTGAGGCAAGAGCACAGTAAGAGCTAAGTGAGGGCATTCCGTGTAAGCCAGGGAAGGAGCACTTCCTTCTAACCTGGAGCATCAGCGGGTTCTCCCTGATAGGGGAGGATCTGAGCTAGAGCTTGAAGGAGGAGTGGATTTTTCTGTTTTTTCTCCCTTGCTCTGTCGCTCAGACTGGAGTGCAGTGGCACAATCATGGCTCACTGCAGCCTCCATCTCCTGGGCTTAAGCGATCCTCTCACCTTGGCCTCCCAAAATGCTGGGACTACAGGTGTGAACTGTGCCCAGCCAGATGAGTGGAATTTTAATAGGCAGAGGAAGGGTGGAAAGGCATTTTACTCTCAGGAATCTGTATAAGCAAAGACCAAGAAACTCGCAAAGGTGCAGGTGGTAGGAGTCATCACTTGGAAAGAAGGTGTGGTCAGCGCTGATATTCAGCACTCCTGGCTGTCAACTTTCTATTTCCTGACTAGTTGTAACCAGCAGCTGCTCCAGGCCTCCCAAGTGCATCCTGTCACCTGGGCTGTCCCCCTGCCATCTCCCCCTTGGTCCAGCAACTAAGGGGTTTATGTGGGCTGAGCCCGGAGCCTCCAGGTCCCTCTGATTGGTTGGTTGGTGCCAGGCACTTCCCTCTGTTAGAGATTGTGCCTATTACTCTGGTTGGAGAACAACTCTGGGAGCTGATATAGCAAAGAAACCTCCCTGAAGCCAGATCAGAGAATGACAGACGGGTGCTGTGGGCCAGGACACTGGCCGCCAAATCTTTAAAATGGTGCCCTTCCACATTTGCTCATGCATCCTCAGTAACTGCGTATTTATTTATTAATGTAAACAGCTATTACTGTGCCATTATGTAAATCGAAAACATACCCCAAAATAGAAGTTAAAAAATGAGATAAATAACAATTGAAGTCAGAACATTTTCTGTCCCCAGTGCAGGGACCCATCGGGGTCTCTCCACCTGGCAAGTGCCCCCAGTTTACCAGGGTGCTGTCTAGACACTGGAGAGGCTGGGGCTGCAGTGAAGTCATCCTTCATGTTAGAGGCACGAGGAACACAGGGAAGGAAATAGCGATAAGAGACAAGACCAAGAAGTAGATCCAGAAATACCCAGCAGTGTTTTTAAACATTACAACCATATCTTGGCCAGTGCTTGTTTGTAAGCTCTATTAGTGGGTCATTTTCCTGGCCCCAGAGCAGCACCGCACAATGTAAATGCATGACTCAGTAAGGTGGTGGAGCTTTGGGTATGGTGAGAAGCACCAGCGAAGCCACAGGGAGGGGAGCGAGGGCATGTGAGTCCCAACGGAAGAACGACTGGAAGTTGGGACTCCCTAGTTCCCTGAGAAACAGGAGGGGCGCTCCTGGCCAGGTGGGGGCAGGGTGTGTGAGTACCTGCAGGACCTGAGCGGGATGCTGCCTACCTTGGTCCATTTTGGCCGGGCAATTACATGGGGTCTGGGTGGAGAGCCTCAGCCTTTGATCTCTCTCTATTCCTTCCAGAGGGCTTTGAGGACACGACAAAGACCACAGCAGCCCAGCTCTGTTTTTCCTTCCTTTCTCGTCCGCAATGAGGGGCAAGTGGGATGGCTGTTACAGGGAAGTGGGCAGGAGAATCAGAGTACCCCAGGGTGGGTGGAGGTCATTGGAGCCAGTCCTCATCAACTGAGAGATGCCTTCAACCCAGCAGAAGAGTACCTCCTAGGGATGCCGTTAGTCCATGGGACACGTGTGCAGCTTGGCCTCTGGGTTGATCTGACTGAATGGTCAGACCACAAGTGTTTACAAAGGTCCTGAGCCTGCCTATGACAAGAGATGGTTCTCTCTGCCTGTCTAGTAACTAGCACTTAATAAACATTACAATAAGGCAGTCACTGCACTAACACTTTCACCTACTCATTCATTTACTCCTTACATGAACTCGAAAGAAGTGGTACTACTTTTATCCCCACTGTACAGCTAAGAAGAGGGAGGCATAAGAAGATAAAGGCTTTCTTTTTTGTTGTTGTTATTTAATTTTTATTTCATAATAATAAACTTAACTCTGCAATCCAGCTAGGCATGGAAGGGAACAAGGAAACATGGAACCCAAAGGGAACTGCAGTGAGAACATAAAGATGACAGGATAGTGCGAGCAAATGGGGTGAAGGGTGCTCCCCTGAGCTACAGAAGGAATGGTCTGGTGGTTAAGATAAAACACAAGTGAAACTTATTAGAGTTGTCCACAGTCAGCTGGACAACTGGTCTCTGACAACTCTTCTTGCTGGTCTTGCCATTCCTGGACCCAAAGCGCCCCATAGCCTCCACAATATTCATGCCTTCTTTCACCTTGCCAGAGACCACCCACTTCCCATTCAACCACTCTGTCTTGGCAGTGCAGATGAAAAACTCGGAACCGTTTGTATTGGGTTCCGCATTTGCCACAGACAGGATGCCAGGACCTGTATGCTTTAGGATGAAGTCGTCGTCATCAAATTTCTCCCCGTAGATGGACTTGGCACCAGTGCCATTATGATGTGCGAAGTCATCGCCCTGACACATAAACTCTGTAATAATTCTATGAAAGCAGGAACCCTTAAAACCAAATCCTTTCTCTCCAGTGCTCAGAGCATGAAAGTTTTCTGCTGTCTTTGGAAACTTCTGCAAACAGCTCAAAGGAGACGCGGCCCAAGGGCTCGCAGTCGACGACGATGCTGAAGAACGTGGTGGGGCTGACCACGGCTGACAGTATGGGGCTGTCGGCGGTGGCGGCATCTGCAAAAGCCAAGACTTTCTTGAGTTATACAAGAAGGAAGCAACAGTGCTGGGATTTGAACCCAGGAATGTCTCGATCTAGAAGCTGTGCTCTAAACCACCAGGCGTCACTGCCTGAGACTGGTGGGAGAACTGACATGCGCTCCACAGCCTTGTAGGTCCACCAGCAAACTCCCAGCCCACCCACAGGCTCAACAACAGCACCTTGGATCAAAGATTTCCACGAATCTCGGAAAGATATATAGTCCAGATTTTTGCTAAAAACTGACATGCAGGGTTTTGTTGTTGTTGTTTTCGCCTCCTCTGTTTTGCTGGATAGGTTTGCTTTAAATATTAAAGGAATAAAACATCTAGGACTATAGCTCCATGGGCTGCCTTCAGTACCACTACCTCTTCAGTGCTGAGAACACACATGCATTGAATGTGTAATCAGAATATAACTGGGGGTCCGTGTGGCCTGGGCTATGCGTGATGCTGACTCAAATAAACAGCGACTTTATTGGACCCTCTCCTTCTTCCAGAAGATCAATGGAAAGCACCTTCCAATTTTTGGTCCCTCAAGAAGCCCCCGAAGGTCAGAGGGAGGGGAGGAAAATACCTTCTTGATGCACCAGAAATCACCTTATAAACCTCATCCTCTGTGGGGCACAGTGGCTCACATCTGTAATCCCAGCACTTTGGGAGGCTGAGGAGAGAGGATCATTTGAGGCTAGGAGTTTTGAGACCAAGCTGGGCAAAATAGTGAGACCTTGTCTCTACAAAAAAATTTAAAAAATGAGGTGGGCATGGTGGTGCGTGCCTGTAGTCCCAACTTGAGCCCAAGAGGTTGTGGCTTCAGTGAGCTGTGATTGCCCCATTGCACTTCAGCCTGGGCCACAGCACAAGACCCTGTCTCTTAAGATTGTCTTTATTGAAATGATTCTCAGTATCCTCTACGCTACTGCAGCTGATTTCCAAAGCCGCCTCATCTTCCGTGCTCTCAGCTCTTAATAAACCCATCTGAAGTGCAGCTCTTCTCTTCCAGCAACTCCTTGTTTTTATGTTCATATCCAAGTGAATCTTAGCTTTGTCCAGAAGCAAAACCCCCATGACCGGGACTCCAATTCTGCCTCTCTTTTCTGGCCACTGCCTCTGTGTCACCAAACCCCAGGGACAAATTGGCAAAGACAAAGGTGGCTCTAAGAGGAAGAGAGAGGGAGAAAGGGAGTGAAAACTCACCCATCACAAAGTCTTGTTCCTGTTGAAAATGCAGGAACATCAAGCCCAGTACCAGAGCCTCCCATAATTCAGGCCTAGACCCCTGGTTCCTGGGCTGTCTAGTGGGTGAGGGCCCAGGGCCTGGAGGTGTTTCGGGATCCTCAGGCCTGATTTGGTGGACAGGACCATGTTCAGGGGAAAATGTGGAGACAGGGCTGCACGCTTGCTCTCAGGAGACTGGGCTCTTTTTTCTGAGCGTCCCTGAGAAACCATCCTTAGGTTTTGGTACTACTCACCGGGTTGTGCCTAGCTTCCTGGCTTTGGAACTTCATTCACTTCCTCCACCCTTCCCAGCCCTTCCCTTCCCCCTTCCAACAGGCTGACACCCACTCCTCCTAGAACTCTACCATAACTCACCATCCTACAAGAGCTTCCTTCTGTCTGGGATAGAACTTCGGTGGCCTGCATGCTAGCCATGAAAAGCATTATGATGGCCTTTTCCTAACCATAACAACTATTTATTTCCACTTGCTTCATTTACTTTACATTTCCCTCTCCTCCATATTAGATTTCACCAAACCATATACTTATAAATTAACTTGCACAGAATATTCTGCTAGCTTATTTTGGTGAACATGAAACTGAATGCAAAAATCTCCATCCTTCAAAGAATTTCACATTCTAATGTCACCAATTTTTCGACATTCTAATGCCAGTACATTTTTTTGAAAGTTGAAATAGAACATAACGAGGCAGCAAAACGAGACCAGGAGAGTTCTCCACCATGCTCCAACAATCTTCAGTCCCCCTTCACCGTTCATGTCTAGGACTGAGGAGTTCTAAAGCATATCACCTTTTGCCTCAAGGAGTTTCTTTGAAACATGATCTTGCTCTGTCGCCCAGGCTGGAGTGCAGTGGCGTGGTCACAGCTCACTGCAGCTTCAACCTCCTGGGCTGAAGCGATCCTCCCATCTTGGCCTCTCAAGTAGCTGGGACCACAGGCGTGCCACTACACCTGGCTAATTTATTTTTATTTTAGTTTTTGTAGAGAAGGGATCTCGCCACATTGCCCAGGCTGGTCTGAAACTCTTGAGCTCAAGAGATCCTCCCGCTTCCGCCTTCCAAAGCGCTGGGATAACAGGCGTGAGCCGCTGCTCCGGCCATCCCTGGAGGACGTTTCATCAGGCAGACATTAATTGTTTCACGAGGATCACGGATCCGGCTCTTTACAGGAAACCTGCGCCCCGCCTTAGTCCTCCACCTCTTCGTGCGGCTCCAGGCAGCTGCCAACAGATGGCGCCCGCCCGCCTAGTTCTCTCCCTGCGGCTTTTGGGCCCGGCGGGGAGGTGGGGGGAGTCCCAATTGCAGAGGAACTGGTGAGCCCGGGCCAAAATTTCTTCTGGCATCTGGAATGCATTAAAAACAACCCACAAATCTGAAGCTCCTCTTGGTGGGGGGAGGGAGAGAGAGGAGAGAGAGGAGAGAGAGAGAGGAGAGAGAGGAGAGAGGGAAGAGAGAGGAGAGAGGGAGAGAGAGAGGAGAGAGGGAAGAGAGAGAAGAGACAGGGAGAGAGAGGAGAGAGAGAGAGAGAAGAGAGGGAAGAGAGGAGAGAGAGAGAGGAGAGAGGGGAGAGAGGAGAGAGAGGAGAGAGAGAGATAAAGGAAAGGAGAGAGAGAGAGGAGAGAGGGAAGAGAGGGACAGGGAGAGAGAGAGGAGCGAGAGAGAACAAGAAACTTGAAAAACTAAGGGGAAACGGGCGGAGGAGAGGCAGCAGCGCGGTCCCCGCAAGCGTTCGCTTTCCTGCATTGGCCGAGCAGCCCCCAGCACGCCTGGTCTGCGGGGCAGGGCCGTGCGGCCCCAAGGAAGGATGCGGTGAGCCAGAGGGTTCCAGACAAAGGAGGGGATCCCCAAGGCTCCGGGCCAGCCAGTCCCTCTTTTACTGGCACCACGGTCCCTCCTAGGCGGGGACGAAGAGGGAAGGGGTGGAGGCCTCTACCCTCCCCTCTGCGTGTGGCTGTGTCCCTTTACAGAATGACAGGCTCCTACTTCCGAGGGCGGGGACTAATGGGTAAGGCTTAACAGATCCAGTTCCAGAAATTATCTGTGTTTTTTTTCAATCACCCTCTTGTGTCCCTCTCCCCCATTTAATTTCATCTTTTATCTTTTTCTGGGCCTTCGTAATGACAAGTAGTTTTATAGGTTGACCAGTTTTACTACTTAGTGTCCAACAGGCCGAGTGATGACACCGTTGAAGGAGGTCAGGGCGGGAAGGACATGGAGAGAGATTGGGGGGGCGGGTGATGAGGCCTGTGAGCTCCCTCCTGGGCAGTGCCTCAGTGGTGACCCCTCTCAGGCCTGGGGACTGAGATCTGGTTCTCCCTCCTCCTCTTGGAGCCAGGGGGCGCCTTCGTGACTAGGGAGGGAGAGGATCTGGCCTTGTGCAGCTCTGCCCACTGACAGGTCACACCTGTTCTCCAGCTGGGTGGCAGCTCCCTGAATCTGGCCAGTTTCTACTTTTTCACCTAACTCACATGATTTCCACTTCAATCCCACTACCGCTGGCTGCCCCACTGTGGACAGCTTCATTAACCTCCGTTGCTCCTAAAGGCAGTCTTTTGATAGAAATGAGTGGCAGAAAAGGCTCAGAGCAACCAGGCCAGTCTCAGCCCACTTACTGCAGTTAGCCTCTCTGTTATGCCTCACTTTCCCCAAGGACTCTCTGAGGGGTGGCTATTAGTACTACAGCTCCTGAGTGAATACTGAGGCCAGTCCCACAAATGTGAGGTTCTCTTCTTTCCTCCGTGAGTCGTTGGGTGAAATAGAACTCTTGTTAGTAGCTCACCAAGTCAATTAAAGATTGAGAAGGTAGGCATTGTGAATATGGGATTAAATAATGTCCAAGTGGTAGAATGAACTTCAAGAGAAATAGAGAGGCAAAGGATCTAGTGGTCATAGTGAATCCCAAGTTGAAATGAGTCAACGGGAAGAGACAGTGATGAATAGGAAGGGACAGTGGGAAAACCCTGACAGAAATGCTTTAGCTACATCCTGTACCTTCCCACTCTTATTAGAGGATGCTTGATTTTTATTCTAAGAAATAGAAGGGAAATACATATTCTAGGTTCAACAAGTTATAAATTCCTCAAGGGCAGAAGTCTTTTGCATGTCTCACAGGTTTAAAAATTAATAATTGTGGCCCGATGCGGTGGCTCACGCCTGTAATCCCAGCACTTTCGGAGGCCGAAGTGGGTGGATCATGAGGTCAGGAGTCCGAGACCAGCCTGGCCAACATGGCGAAGCCCCGTCTCTACTAAAAATACAAAGATTAGCTTGGTGTGGTGGCGCATGCCTGTAATCCCAGCTACTCGGGAGGCTGAGGCAGGAGAATTGCTTAAATCTGGGCGGCAGAGGTTGCAGTGAGCCGAGATCATGCCATTGCACTCCAGCTCTGGGCGACAGAGCAAGACTCTGTCTTGGGGTAAAAAAAAAAAAAAAAAAAAAAAAAAAGAGTTTACAAGACATTTTCACACATGGTAATTTTTCAGCAAATTCTTAGTGGAAGAATGAATAAGTAAATTATACAATAAAAGTGATCTCACAAGTTCGAAGAGGTCAAATAGCAAGTCTACCATAATAATAAGCATTGCATGCATGGCCTGAATTGTCAAACCTTCCATGGCTGAGATCACTCACTTCCCCTCTTTATTTTCTTTCCATGTAACCTACCTCTCCTTGGCTTATGTAATTTTTCTCTCCTCCTGATGAAGCAGAGTGAGGTGTTAATAGCTGGGATTTGGAGTCAGGCAAGTCCTGACTCCCAGTTCGAATCCCAGTTGCTTCACTGATCTTGACCAAGTTGCTTATGTTCTGCTTTTTGTGCAGCAGTTCTGTTGTCTCTACAATGTTGTGGGGAGTGGGCGCTCCTGGGATAGCTATAAGGGTTAAGTAGGATGTGGGGGTGATAGAGCCTTGCAAAGTGTTCCAGGGTGGGCTGGTCATATTTCATAATATACCGCACAGCTTAACGCTTTCTGCCCACCACATCCAATACAAATTGGTTGAAACAGGTGGTAACGTGCTGGGTTGGTATGTAGGACAGTTTTTAAAAAATCAGACTGGGCCGGGTGTGGTGGCTCACGCCTGTAATCCCAGCACTTTGGAAGGCTTGGGTGGGCAAATCACAAGGTCAGGAGTTTGAGACCAGCCTGACCAATGTGGTGAAACCCCATCTCTACTAAAAATACAAAAATTAGCCGATCGTGGTAGCGTGAACCTGTCATCTCAGCTACTCGCGAGGCTGAGGCAGGAGAATCGCTTGAACCCAGGAGGTGGAGGTTGCAGTGAACCAAGATTGTGCCACTACACTCCAGCCTAGGCGACAGAGTGAGATTCCATCTCAGAAAAAAAAAAAAAAAAAAAAATCAGAATAGAAGCAGAGAAGGCATGCAGCTGCTTCTTTCTTGGAGCTGGGACGATAGCCCAGGTTGGATCCCTGAACGAAAAGTGGGCTCCGACCAGCAGAAGTTTTTCTCAGGAGAATTAATAGCCACCAGAGCAGGGAAGGTCTGTGACAGGGTTAGGGTGGCCTCTGTGATGTTCACAGGCATCCTGGCATGTGGCAGAGGCCGGCTTTTCATGTGTTAAAGGAGACCCCTGGGGCACCTGCATCTCTGAGGGCAAATTATAACCCCACATATCCTAGAGGCAGATTCGTCAGGGAGGAAGAGTTGTCTGGAAAAAAGACTCAGCCTTGTTGAAGACACACAGAACTACCCAGAATTTCCTTGGGGGCTGGAGTCATAACATTTCTGAGCTACTTTTACTGTGGGGAAACTGAGGCACTGAGTGATTTGCTGGAGATCAAAGTTGTGGCAGGAGCGACACAAGAACACATGAGCTGACAGAGTCTGTTTTCTTGCCCATGGACAGACTCTGGTCACGTTCAAAGGGGAGCCAGAACCGAGGTTGTTCACCCACTGGCTTAGAATATGATGCGGTGACAGTGGGGACAGTACCCTGGAGCCACCCACTGAGAGTTTTTCTACCTGGTAAATTAGGTCCATTTGGCGTGGAGACCAGGACAGGTGGACTCCTTAGAAGGCAGCCCAAGGGGCTAGGGCATCAGAAGGGCCAGAGTGAGCCTGGAGGACCCAGCACACCACGGGGGTTGTTGCAGTGCTGGTGACACTCGGAACCTGTTGCCAGGGCAGGCGAGTAGCTGAGCTTGTCCTGGGATGAAACAGGCATGAGCTCTGGGAGCAGTTGGGATGTGGGCAGGCCATGGCCACCTCTGTGGGGCTGACTTCTTCCCTGTTGTCATTCCAAGTTTAATCAAGGACAGGGACCAGCGTGAAAGGGGCTTCTCTGGGCATTGGGCACTACCTGGGGTCTCTGAGTCCTCCATGCAGCAGTTGCTTCCTGAATGGCATGGCTGAGCTCCAATAGCCTGACTCTGCAAGCTCATTTTTCTTCACTCCCTTTTACCTTGTGCCCACCCTCCTATCCTGTCTGACTCTGCTTTCCCTGTACGGCCTCACTGAGCCCCAGCCTGCTGCTCTTCTGCCCTGTCTTTACCTGGTGTGGAAAGCCTGCAGAGCTGGGAGTTATCTCCCATTTTCCCTCTAGGCCCAGCACAAGATAGTGACGGACAGCACAGATTCTGGAACCAGTGATGGACATCAAATTCCATATCTGACGCTGTGTGATTTGGGGCAGGTTACTCAGTCTCCGTGGGCTTCAGTTCATTTCCTCATCTGGAAAATGGGGATACTAATAGCATCCACTGAGTTTTTGTTGGATTTAATGAGTTAATGCGTGTAAACTGCTTAGCTGGTGCTGGACACAGGGTAAATTGTCAGTAATGCTAGCCATTATTAACATCTTCTCATCTAGTCCTAAATCTGGCTCTCCTCAGGGAGTCCTGCTCTGTGGGAGAGGAATAGAGGCTGACAGGGTCAGTCTATGCCTAGTCTTCCAGGCTAATAGTTTCCAAATGGGAAACCTTGCAGGATGCTCAAAAACTTTTCTGGGATATGGGGAGACTTGAATTTCTGTGTCAGGTTCACTAAACCTCATTGCCTTTTCCTCCCAAGCACAAGTTAGACTACATTTCCCAGCCTCCCTTGCTGGGACCACATGACTGCCTTTGGACGAATGGAGTCAGGGCAGCCTTGATGCCATAATGTTGCCCCTTCCAGGTCTAGGTCTTAAGTCCCCTTGCATCATGCAGGCCTGAAGTCTTGCTCTCTTTCTCCATTCTTTGGTTAAAAGAAGAGGATTCCAAGGCCTTAGAGGATGAAAGAGCCATGAGATGGAAAGACCCTGCATCCTCAAATGAATGCAAGGGGCCAACGCCCTCTCTACCAACCCCAACATGAGAAAGAAAGAAACTTTATTCTGTCAAGCCACTGAAATTTGGGAGATGTATTTGCTATAGTGATTCACCTGTACCATGTCACCTTCTATTAAAATTTATTTTAAAGGCCAGGCGCGGTGGCTCACACCTGTAATCCCAGCACTTTAGGAGTCTGAGGCAGGCGGATCACGAGATCAGGAGATCTAGACCATCCTGGCTAACACAATGAAACCCCGTCTCTACTAAAAATACAAAAAATTAGCCGGGCGTGGTGGTGGACACCTGTCGTCCCAGCTACTCGGGAGGCTGAGGCAGGAGAATGGCATGAACCCGGGAGGCGGAGCTTGCAGTGAACTGAGATTGCACCACTGCACTCCAGCCTGGGCAACGGAGTAAGACTTCATCTCAAAAAAACAAAAAAAAATTATTTTAAAAATACCATCTTTTAAAATTCCCTATCTTTGGCTATGTTTCTTTCTTTCTTTCTCTCTCTCTCTATATATACACACACACGTGTATGTTTTTTTATATATATATATAGTGATTTCCAAATGTTTTGATCACATGTCATTAAAAAGTTTAATGTTCAAACTTTTTAATGACTTGTGATCAAAACATTTGGAAACCACTGCTCCAGACTATTGGAACCAACTTAATTCTTCACTCGGGGGCCAGTGTCCACCTGAAGCCTCTTGTCCACTTACCACCTTCCAACTCACACTGTTATGTTTTATTTCCTTACTATATCCTGCTGTCATATTGGAGAAAGTCAGTAGTGGAAAAACAAACAGCGCCACCCCCCCCCTTTTTTTTTTTTTTTTTTAGAATGATAACAATGGATAAAAGTGGTCTGCACTAGGAATTAGAAGACCAGAGTTTTATTTTCAGTTCGAATTAACTTGGTAACAATGGGCGGAGCACATTGTCTTTGGGTGTCTGAGTCTTTATCTGCAGAATGAGGTCCCTAGACTGGATAATTTTGGAAGCACTTCTCAGTTCTAACATTTTATGAGCTCTGTAGTTGATTTCTGTGAGTGGGGTGTGTGCTTAATTTTGGGGTAAGCTTTAAAGGATGGCTCTAAAAATGATTGGAATTGTGTAGTTACGCCCTGTCCCCCTTGCCAGTAGAAAAGGACTTGCTTTGACTATAGCTATCACTTGTTGGGATTAACTCTCTGCTTTCTGGCAACTTGCATCTGTATGGAAATTTCAAGACAGAACTTGTCTGAAACTGCTTATTTTCTTCTATTGAAAAGGATCCACAGGCTTCTCAGAACTCCATCTTCTTTTAACCACCTCATCTTTCCAGTTCCTGCCTTCACTCTGGTTTTTGTAAAGGAAATTCTAGTGCTTCTGAAGACCCCAACGCCCAAAGGATCTGTTCCAAGGAAATGTTCTGAATTACAGATGTTTGTTCTCAGTGCTCTCCAAAAGTCTCTGAGGCCAAAGCACTTCTTGCATAGTCACTGAGCACGTGCTTGTATGGTAGTTAGAATGAAAGCCAAGGCAAAAATCACTGTCCTTAGGTTTTGGTTTTTAATTGTCTGATGTTGGTGACTCCAGGGTAAGTATTCGCTCACTTGGGCTTTGCGCAATCTATAGAATAAAAATCCACATTTTATTTTCAGCCTCTACATTTCTGCACAAATTTGATGTGTAGGGTGGGTGGGCGTGGACTCCCATTTTCAAGCCTTGAAACTTGGCTTTGCAAGAAAGGAAGCTTTGTTTATTATAATCAATATAGTATTACTATCATTGCTAGAGACTAGAGTCTCAATCCTGAGGTTCAGTTTCACCTGATACCAGAAAGCACAGTCTTACCCATTGAGCACTCAATCACTTCAATACTTTTCTGCGTTTCTTTCTTAAATTTAAGTCTAGAATTCTTCCACCTCCCAGTGTCCTTCAGGAAAGGTATCTGAGTTCAGACACCTATTATCTAACACTGGGGCAGGGGTGGAGTGGGGTCGTGGTGAGAGATGTCAGTCATAGGGATGTCATAAGTCTGCACAGGTACCCAGTGATGTGTCCTTATCCCTATCTGGTCTTGAGTCATGTGGTGCCCACTGTGTCTGCTTTGGCATCCTGGCCCTCGCACATCCGGTCCACTGGCTCTCAGCTCCATCCCTGCTCCCCTCTGTGCTACATGGGACAACAAACATGTGGCTGCTCCCTAACCCTGAAGGGTATGTGGGACTCTATGAGGTTACTTCAGGTTCAGAAGCCTGGGTACCCCATGCAGGATTGTCTGCTCCACTCTCCTGGTGGCTGGCCTCTTTCCCATTGTGGGGTGGAAATATTCTCACTTGAGATTAGAAGTTTCTTATGGAGGACAGAAAGATGAAAGGGAAGCAAAACAGTTGTTAAAAGGTAAACTCAGGCAGGTTAAAATGTTAACACAGTTATGTGAGCATTCAGCAGTTCACGAACTGGGCAGCACCAGCACAGCAGGGGCTTCAGGAGAACTTTCCGTAAAGTGTTCAAGAAAGCAAGACGAAGAAAATATTTGATTGGTTAAAGTGGAGAGTCCCTAGATAGAGGTTAGTCTGCTGTTTCCGATTGGTCAGGCTTACATTTTGTTTCACTGCTTGCATTCAGTTGGGTTCTGATTTGCTTAATTAGGAACCCAAGATGCTGCAGCTGCCTCGGCCTCCCAGTTAATTATTTTAACACAGTTAAGCTTTGTTAGAAGGCCCCGCCCACTGCCCTCTCTCACAGGCTTAACTCCAAAGCACGAGGTTGGGAGGTGGATAAGAGAGCCCCCAAATGGCAGCAAGCCCACCTCTGAAGTCTATTCCCTCCCAGTGGGAATGTTGCTTTTGCCTTGAAAAATCCATCTTCAAAATATCAGTGTGGGCCGGGCGCGGTGGCTCACGCCTGTAATCCCAGCACTTTGGGAGGCCGAGGCAGGCGGATCACAAGGTCAGGAGATCGAGACCACGGTGAAACCCCATCTCTACTAAAAATACAAAAATTAGCCGATCGTGGTAGCGTGCACCTGTCGTCCCAGCTACTCGGGAGGCTGAGGCAGGAGAATGGCGTGAACCCGGGAGGCGGAGCTTGCAGTGAGCCGAGATTGCGCCACCACACTCCAGCCTGGGGGACAGAGCGAGACTCCATCTCAAAAAATAAAATAAAATAAAATAAAATATCAGTGTGATATATCACCCACGTTAAGCTGTCTTGAAATGGTCAAAATGGCCTTTCCTGACATAACTTTCATCAAGAAAAAAATTGAACTTGAGTTCTCTTTTCAAAACCCCATGTGAGTACTTTTCCCTTTGAGTAACTGCATTCCTCAGAGTGGGAAAGGAGAATCGTGAACTTGGGCTCATTTCTTCACAAGAGAAATTTAAAAGATGAACTTTCAGTGACCACAATGTGACCGTATTCCCGGTTTTCATGATTTATTTTGACAGTCAGTTGTTGGGCTGACCTCTGCTAATCAAGCAGGCTGCACCAATATCTGGCTCTTCATCTTATGGAGGGCAAGATGCTTTCTGAGCTTCATGAATCAGACAGTAATCATTATCTTAGCTACAACAACATCTCTTCTTCTACAGCATCAATTTTAAAAGAAGAAAAAGGTCTTCAAGCCCTTCGTTTATCATTTTCCCTCCTCCTCTCCTTTACCCCCTCATCTCTCTTCACACAGCTGATTCATATTCTGTGTATTGGTGGTTGAGATCAGAGTTTCTCAACTTCAGCACCACTGACATTTTGGGTCAGAAAATTCTTTGTGGCGGTTGGCTTTTTCACTCTAGGATTTTAGCAGATTTCCTGGCTTTGACACATAGACACCAGCAGCACTCTCTTGTCCCTCTTCCTCTTCAGCTATAACAATGAAAAATATTTCTAGATTTAGCCAAATGTCCCCAGGGGGGCAAAATTGACCCCTGTTGAGAAGCACGGGCTTAGACAAATTACAAATGAAAACATCTGTGGTCACTGCCAGTAGTAAGTGCTCTCATGCTGATATTATAGTGTCCAACAATATCATCTGATAAAGGAATTTGCCTGTTAATAAATTAGAATAAAAGCCACCTGCTTTATGCTAAGCTCAACATTTATCATGGAGTCTCTTTTTCTGGCATTTTAGAAACAAGTGTGAACTGTTTTTGCTACTTGGGTATAATTTAGAAGATATGTCTATATTTTGGTCTCTTCTTTCAGTGACCAAATTAACGAGCTTTTTTCCTGGTAAGTATTATTTTGCACCTGTTCTATAGAAAATTAATTGACTTCCCAGGGAGTTTTTTAATGGAATTTTTAAACTAACAATCCACTGGAGATAGGAGTGGATCATTGTTCCAATGATATTCAATCATAAGAGATAAATTGTCATAATTCCTATACAATTATTTATTTAGTTTTTTGAGACAGAGTCTTGCTGTGTTGTCCAGGCTGGAGTGCAGTGGCACAATCTCCTCTCACTGAAAGCTCTGCCTCCCAGGTTCATGCCATTCTCCTGCCTCAGCCTCCCATGTAGCTGAGATTACAGGTGTCTGCCACCATGCCCGGCTAATTTTTTGTATTTTTAGTAGAGATGGGGTTTCACCATGTTAGCCAGGATGGTCTCGATCTCCTGACCTTGTGATCCACCCGCCTCGGACTCCCAAAGTGCTGGGATTACAGGCATGAGCCACCGTGCCTGGCCCATTCCTATACAATTGTTTTTGGCAGTGTGTAGGAAATTCCAGGACACATAAATTCTCAATCTGTGTTCCCGTGGAGGTCATATGTACCATAATGATTATTATGTTATTCAAATATGTAGCTTATATTTCTATTATATTTATTGTGGTATTCTGAGTATATACTCTGTCACTGCTTTCATCACTATTTTTTAGTGATGTTTAAAATA
Source organism: Papio anubis (assembly GCF_008728515.1). Classification (NCBI taxonomy): domain Eukaryota; kingdom Metazoa; phylum Chordata; class Mammalia; order Primates; family Cercopithecidae; genus Papio; species Papio anubis. The sequence continues at coordinate 14,977,909 of NC_044992.1, read as the reverse complement.
AAACATTTTTAAACCCATTCATTTTGTGATTTGAGGCTATCCCATGAGACAACAGTAAGTAATAATAACAAAAGAAAATTTAAATAATATAAGCAATAACATGCAAATCAGGAGAAAATGGTGGTTGAGAAATTATACCTTATCAGATGAATGCTGGCCAAGGTGAATAATAATGCAGTTTGTATAACTTGTGCCGAGGCTTTAGATGTAACAAGTTAGCTTGTAAGAACTACTGGGAACAGCCGGGTGCGGTGGCTCACGCCTGTAATCCCAGCACTTTGGGAGGCCAAGGTGGGCGGATCACAAGGCCAGGAGATCGAGACCATCCTGGCTAACACGGTGAAACCCCGTCTCTACTAAAAATACAAAAAAATTAGCCAGGTGTGGTGGTGGGCGCCCGTAGTCCCAGCTACTCGGGAGGCTGAGGCAGGAAAACGGTGCAAACCCGGGAGGCAGAGCTTGCAGTGAGCCGAGATTGCGCCACCACACTCCAACCTGGGCATCAGAGCGAGACTCAGTCTCCAAAAAAAAAGAACTACTGGGAACACACTGTTTGCGTCCACCTTTCAAATATGTGAAAATATACTGAATAATTGGACTTGTTACCTTTTCTTTGGATAGCACTATCTTGCCCAGTGTGGGCTCCTGTAACAGGATGCCATAGACTGTGTGGCTTAAACAACAGACATTCATTTCTTGCATTTCTGAAAGATGGCAAGGCAGAGATCTGTGTCTAGTGAAGGCCCTCTGCCTGGCTTGCAGATGGTCAGGCATCTGCAGAGGGAGAGAGAGAGAGGAAGGGAGGGAGAGAGAGAAGAGGGAGGGAGAGAGGAGGAAGTGAGAAAGGAAGGGAGGGAGGGAGAGAAAGAGGGAGGGAAAA